>NC_072731.1:173376294-173676294 GCF_026930045.1 Uloborus diversus
GAATGTAACAAGACCTTCAAGTGCCTAAACTGCAAAAGGGACCATCCTTCATACTCCAGATCATGCTCGAAGGCTCACAGAAAAAGAAATTCAGATAATTAAAACAACACAAAAAATATCTTATCCAGATGCAAGAAAACTCGTTGAATCCCGCACACCAACAACAGGTCTTTCATATGCTTCAGCCGTTAAAAAGGTACTGAAGTCTGTAAGCACACAAACGGATACCCAAACAGATGCTTTTACTAATGCCAAAACTGTAAACACAACCAAACCAAATAAACAAATTAATAGCCCCAAATCTTCTTTTCAGAAAACTAATCATAACCAACAACAAATACAAAAAACAAATACTGCATCTGTTATACTGTTAATGAAAACAAACCAATCACTCAAATTGGGGTAGCCTCTAAACAGAGGCCCCCAAAATTTTATAACTTTAAAAAAGAGGACTTTTTACTTTCTAGCAAGAAAGTAAAATTGACCAAGTCCCAAATTGAAAAACTCCAACAACCTCCTCCCCAAGAGGAGGATGTTGATTTTGAAGACCTTCCGCCATCTGACGATGAAGGGTGGACGGACCATCCTCCTTCATGAGCTGCTCCCTCCTCTTCCGGCCGTTTCTCCTTTCTTTTTTCTCCACGGTCCTGAGCATTCTCTCATGGAATTGTCAGAGTTACTCGCATAATGTCACGGACATCAAAGATCAGGAGCGCCGACTTGCAAAAATTATTGGAGGGGCCGGACATCACCGGGGGTTTAGGGTGTTATGTAATCCCTCGGAGGTCCCCCACCCCAAATAAAGGTCAGATTTTTGTACCTTGAAAATGCCATATTTTCTAGTGTTTATAATTTTAACAAATAAACAGTATGTGACACGGAGTTTTCGAAGTAAAAGAATCTAAAAATTGGTTTACAAATTTTCTGGTTCAACTTTTAAATTATATCACTTGTCTTAGTAAGAGATTTTTTTGTTCTATTTTATGGGGAGTCGTGCAGTGCCGTAGCTAAGCATTGATATTATAAGGTAGGAAGGACACTTGACTTGAATGGAAAGGCATTCCCAGAGACGCAGACTTTTTAAAATATGGGGGAGGGGGGTAACCGGGGGAAATTTTCTAATTTTGAGATGAAAAATAGTGAGTTTTAAAGTTTTTTTTAAAGCATTTTAAAGTCATATAATCATCATCAGAACCCCAAAAACTCGACAAGCCTGACACATATTTTTTGGCTTTGAAAAAAGGAAAAAATAAATACAAACACGCACAGTAATTTCGTAAAAAGGTAATTTAATTTACGCATGTTTTTTTTTAAGATCAGTTTTTTCATTAGCTATACCGGCTACACATATTCAAGTGTAAACGCACTCTCTCAATGTCTAGGTTATTTTTGAAAACTCAATTGATTTTTCAAAATTTGTTTCACCTCTGTTTAATAAAAGCAAACACTCTTGTTCAACTGCAATGATCTGTGCGAGTCAAGTTGATGTAAACCGCCCAATAATGCAAGATTGCACCATTTCACAAACCTCAATGTAAAGTGCCTTTGGGATTTTGAAAGCATGCGGTGAGCTGGCTTCGTTGTTTTCATACTTTGGTATACGTCGATTCCGAGGAAGCGAAGGAGGATCATCAATTTGTGAAGATTTTTCTTTTAAACACAATTCCCAAAAGTACTCAAAACTATCACGCCTCCCATTTAATATACAAATCAAACCCTCATATAATTTTTCCAGATCAGCAACACTTAGATGAGCTCGCCGCAGCGCTGCCCACCGGCAACGGATTTGACCCGTAAGTTCGCGCACTGGGACAAATTTTCAGTGTGCTTGCAGCATCACTATAACACCATCATTATTCACACTACTCCTTTTCAGTTAACCTGCTTACTACCGTAATAATTATTTGTTTTAACTCATTACTGAATGTATTTTACAAGGTAAACTATCTTCAAACAAGGAAAATAAAAGATAAATTTATGAGTTTAGAAAACATAATATAACTAATACTTTTCTTGATTTATTGGGGGGGGGGGCTCTGCCCCCTCAAAAATACTTTTGAGGGTGCTCGGGCCCCCTCAGGCCCCATGGAGTCGGCGCCACTGTCAAAGATCTTGTCGAATATCACCAACCGGCCATATTCTGTTAAGAAGAAACATTTCTTCCCCCAGTTGATAAACGGAGGTTGAAAGGTTTTGACATATACAGCAAGGACTGCTGCTCAGGAGACCGTCGTTGTGGAGGAGTGGCTTTGCTAATCGCTAATGATTATGCATCCAGCCAGCTCAATATCAACACATCCCTGCAAGCAGTAGCTGCGCGTGTTCACCTTCACTCGCTGTTTACAATCTGTTCTATATATATTCCACCTGCTTACGACTTGAGAGGCGGGGAATTGCAAACACTTGTAGATCAACTGCCTCCCCCATTTATCCTCTTGGGGGATTTTAATGGCCATAATCCTCTCTGGGGGAGTCCCGACTCCAACAGCAGAGATTTAATAATCGAAAACTTTATTGAAGATAACGATCTATGTTTTCTTAACAACGGTGAAAATACCTATTTCCACCTTCCTACGCAAACCTTTATCTTAAACGCAGCTGACGCTGCTATACCAAAAACCACTAAAGGCAGGATCAAATTTCCTAAGCCTTGGTGGAACTTTGATTGTCAGGAAGCACAAAAAAAGACATGGAACACGTTTCGTCGTGATCCAAATACACAAAATCTCGTGGCACTTAAACGAGCTCGTGCTGAAGCTCGAAGGATTCGACGGAAAAGCCAGCGGGACTCGTGGCAGGCATATGTCAGGTCAATTACGACGTCCACCCCTTCCAAGACTGTATGGGGCAAAATAAAAAAAATCGCTGGAAACTACAATACATCTTGTGCACCCATTCTGGAGAATAATGGTCGTATTTTATCCAATCACAAAGAGGGGGCTGACTGCATGGGGACTTATTTGGCAGATGTCTCCAATGCAAATAACTATTGCACAAATTTTTTAAAATCACGCAAGGAACAAAGAGTTCTAGATTTTAATTCAAACATTTTTAATCAATATATCACAAAATTCACCTTTCAAGAACTAAATATTGCTTTGCAAAAATCAAAAAACACATCACCAGGCGCAGATGAAATCCACAATAGTATGTTAAAAAACTTACGCAGGTCCTCATTAGAAAATATTTTGCAACTTTTTAATAGAATTTATTCTGAACACAAATTCTCAAAATCCTGGAGTCAAGCAATAGTATTTCCTATCCTTAAGCTAAACAAACAACCTGAAAAACCTGAGAGCTATAGACCTATAGCTCTTACAAACTGCCTCTGTAAAGTGATGGAGCGGATGGTCAACGCCAGGCTGATGTACATTCTGGAGTCGCACCATCTGCTTTCTTCTTATCAAAGTGGATTCAGGCATGGCAGATGCACAATAGACAACCTATTGCTTCTCGAAACATCCATAAGAGAAGCATTTCTCAAGCGAAAACATTTTGAGAGCGTATTTTTCGATATTGAAAAAGCATATGACCGTACCTGGAGATATGGGATCCTCAAAACCCTGCACGAGTATGGGTTGCGAGGTAATTTACCCATCTTTCTCTTCAATTTTCTGAAACATCGCTCTTTTCGTGTAAGCGTCAAGTCTGTTCTGTCGGATACCTTCATTCAAGAAGAAGGAGTACCCCAGGGAAGTGTACTAAGCGTAACTCTTTTCATAATAGCAATCAATAGCTTGATTGATCAATTGCCCCCGCTGTTAAAGGTACCATGTTCGTTGATGACTTTCAAATATCTTTCTCGTCATCGAACATGAGTATCGTAGAAAGACAACTCCAAATTGCTATCAATAAAGTATCACAATGGGCGGAGGAAAATGGCTTCACTTTCTCTGCTCAAAAGATATTCTGCATCCATTTCTGCCGAAAAAGAGGTCTTCATCCTGATCCAAATCTTCTCCTAAATAATCAACCAATAGCTGTAAAGGATCAAGGAAAATTCCTGGGTCTCACACTTGATAAAAAACTTAAATTTATACCACACATACAAGAGCTGAGAAAAAAATTTTTATTGAAATTAAATATCCTTAAAGTCTTAGCAAACACTTCTTGGGGTGCTGATACAGAGTCTCTGTTGAGAATTTACAGGGCTCCTATACGCTCAAAACTTGATTATGGATGTCAAATTTATGGTTCTGCAGCGAAAAGCTATCTGAAAGCCCTGGATCCAATACATAATCAGGCACTGCGCATCTGCACAGGAGCCTTCCGGACCTCACCTATCAACAGTCTATATATCCTTGCATCTGAACAATCTCTAAACAATAGACGTCTTAAACTTTTTTTAAATTTTTACTTCAAAATAAAACCTTTCACTAATCACCCACTACATCTCCATATTTTTAATCTATCTAATGTTGTTTTATTTCTACATCGACCTTCGATGACCCCAACATTTGGGATCCGAATGCGTCGGGTACTCTCAGAACTACAGCTATTAGATTTCAAAACTGCCAACACAATAAAACTAATTGAACCATGGTGCGAACTAATACCCTCTATAATCAGTGACTTATCTAAATTCTCCAAACAAACTACTGCAGATATAGTCCATCAAAAAATATTTCATGACATAAAATGCAAATATTCTGTATATAATTCCATTTTCACCGACGGGTAAAAAAAAAGCGATCACGTCGGCTTTGCTACAATAATTAATGATCAAGTTACAGCAGAAAAACTAAACCCATCTTGCTCACTATTTACCTCAGAAATAAAAGCTATATTTAAATCACTCCAATCAATCGCCCAATCTAATCAACAAAAATGGGTAATATACACTGACTCCAAGAGTTCAGTGGAAGCCATCACTCACTGCAATAATAATAGCCACCCCATAGTCATTCAGTCATATCATTTGTACAAAAATCTTATCCAAAATAATTTCCACGTACTCTTTTATTGGATCCCTGGTCACGTGGGCATTGCCGGCAATGAAACAGCCGATTTGGCTGCCAGAGCTGCATGTATCCAAACCGATGACAGTGTCCCTTGCGAGGATATTAAAAAAGCCATTTGTGAATATCTTAACACACACTGGCAGCAGAACTGGAATCTTGAAACGCAAAACAAATTGCATTCGATCCAGCCCTCGACTGCAGGTTTCAAATAAGACTTGTTCTCTCCTGGTAAGTTGCATAGCTTACCAGGAGAGAACAACTCTTATTAGCTTGACTTCGCATTGGTCATACCAGATTCACCCATAAGTACCTCTTATGTCGTGAACCAGTTCCAACATGCATTACATGTAATGTAAATCAGACAGTGTTACATATTTTAAGTAACTGCCCTAATTTTAATCAAATTCTTTTTAAGTATTTTAGTAATTTTAATCCATCTTTGAAGGAGTTGCTGGGGGACCCACCTCATCGCAATTTGTACTCCTTCCTCCAGGAGATTGGTTTCTCCTTTTTAATTTAGTGTTTTTGTCGCCAAACTGATTTTGTCCTCTTCTTGTTAACCAAGGTTATTGTTAACCTATTGTTTTATCCATTTAAATGCTTTTTATATATACATGTTCTTCACTACTTATTTTAAAGTACTGAAGTTTAATACTTTTTACCTCAAAACAAGTTTACTTTTACAATATCATGACTTCATATAAAAAATATTACATAAAGAAAACGTTTGGCGCAGTATAGTCCTCTAGGGCTCTTGTGTCATTAAAATTAAATAAACCAACCACAAAGAGGTGGCTGACTGTCTGGCGACTTATTTGGCTGAAGTCTCCAGCGCAAATAACTACTGTTCTAAGTTTTTAGCTATCAAATCACATAAAGAACGAAGAGTTCTAGATTTTAATTCAAACCTTTTATATCAATACAACTCAAAATTTACATTTCAAGAACTTAATATTGCTTTACAAAAATCGAAAAACACATCACCAGGCACTGACGAAATTCACAATAGCATGTTAAAAAATCTAAGCAGGTTCTCACTAGAAAATATTTTGCAGCTTTTCAATAGAATTTATTCGGAACACAGATTCCCGAAATCCTGGAGTCAAGCAACAGTAATTCCTATCCTTAAACCAAATAAACAAACTGATAAACCCGAGAGCTATAGACCTATAGCTCTCACAAGCTGACTATGTAAACTTATGGAGCGGATTGTCAACGCCAGGCTCATGTGCATTCTGGAGTCACATCATCTGCTATC
This sequence comes from Uloborus diversus, assembly GCF_026930045.1. Classification (NCBI taxonomy): domain Eukaryota; kingdom Metazoa; phylum Arthropoda; class Arachnida; order Araneae; family Uloboridae; genus Uloborus; species Uloborus diversus. The sequence continues at coordinate 173,382,514 of NC_072731.1, forward strand.
TTTATACCGAAGTGGATTCAGGCGTGGCAGATGCACCATAGACAACCTACTGCTTCTCGAAACATCAATAAGAGAAGCATTTCTCAAACGAAAACATATTGTGAGCGTATTTTTTGACATTGAAAAAGCATATGACCGTACCTGGAGATATGGGATCCTCAAAACCCTGCACAAATATGGGTTACGAGGTAATCTACCCATCTTTCTCTCTAATTTTCTAAGAGATCGATTTTTTCGCGTACGGGTCAAGTCTGTCCGTTCATATACCTTTATCCAAGAAGAAGGAGCTCCCCAGGGAAGTGTTCTAAGCGTAACTCTTTTCGTAATGGCAATCAACGGCTTAATTGAATAACTGCCTCCCGCTGTCAAGGGTACCATTGTTCGTTGATGACTTTCAAATTTCTTTCTCTTCATCGAACATGAGTATCATTGAAAGACAACTTCAAATCGCTATAAATAAAGTATCACAATGGGCAGAGGAAAATGGCTTTATTCTTCTGCTCAAAAAACCTTCTGTATCCACTTTTGCCGTAAAAGAGGGCTTCCCCCTGATCCAAATCTTCTCCTTAACAATCAACCAATAGCTGTAAAAGACCAAGGAAAATTCCTTGGTCTCACACTTGATAATAAACTTCAATTTATACCGCAAATACAAGAGCTGGGGGAAAAAATGTCTATTGAAATTAAATATCCTTAAAGTCTTAACGAACACTTCTTGGGGTGCTGATACAGAGTCTCTGTTAAGAATATACAGGGCTCTGATATGCTTAAAACTAGATTATGGATGCCAAATTTATGGGTCTGCAGCAAAAAGCTATCTGAAAGCTCTCGATATAATACATAATCAGGCACTGCGCATCTGCACAGGCGCCTTCCGAACCTCACCTATCAACAGTCTCCATATTCTTGCTCATGAACAATCTTTAAACAATAGACGCCTCAAAATTTCCTTCCAAAATTTTTACTTCAAAATAAAACCTTATACTGATCACCCTTTATCTTTCATATTTTTAATCCATCTAATGTTGTCTAATTTCGTCATCAATCATCTGCAATCCCAACCTTTGGGATCCGAATGCGCAATGTTCTCTCAGATTTGCAGCTGTCGGATTTCAATACTCTCAATACAATAGAACTAATTGAACCATGGTGTGAAGTAAATACATGTACTATCAATGACCTCGCTAAATTCTGTAAAGAGAAGATACCAAATACAGCTTACCAGCAAATATTTTATGATACAAAAAGCAAATATTCGGAAAAAGTAAATAACATTTTTACTGACGGATCAAAAGCAAACAATCACGTCGGCTTTTGTACAATTGTTGATGGTCACGTTACGGCAGAAAAATTAAACCCATCTTGCTCTGTATTTACTTCATAAATAAAAGCCATATAAACATCTCTTCAAATAATAGCCCAATCCAATTACAAAAAATGGGTGATATACACTGACTCAAAGAGTTCAGTGGAAGCCATCACTCACTGCAATAATAACAGCCACCCTATCGTCCTGCAGTCATATCATTTATTCAAAAATCTTACACAAAATCATTTTCATGTTCTCTTCTGTTGGTCTATTTTCTATTTCTATTCGATGAGCCATCTAGCTCATATTTTTAAAGAGGACTGCGTGCTTAAGCGCCTAGCCTCTGTACTTTAAAGTTTTTATTTGCGTCAAAAGGTGGAGCTTTAAGGTGACGGAGGAGACAATACAAAAAAAAAAAAAAAAAAAAAGGAAAGTCAAACAAAAAAAGGACAAAATCGCAGACGGAACGCCGTCCAGCGATAAAAGTTGCGAATCCAGAAAATCAGTTGTCAAATGAGAAAATTCAGGAGGGATAATGTTAAGCAAATTGTTTCTTGCCCTGCGAAAATTACTGCATTGTTGAATACGATGACTAACTGTATTTGTCACTTTGCAGTGAGAACACATTGGTGATGATTCAATTTTCATACGAAAAAGTTTTTCTTGAATGATGTAGCAATCGGTGATTAGTTTGTTTAGCGGAATTTCTTCTCTTCTATTTCGGCATTTGATTTTATTCTTGAGGGGAAGCTGTCTTTCCTTGAATTTAAGAAAATACTTGCTTTCTTTCCACTTGCTTTCTCTTTCATTTTTTAAGTCAGTTTTGATTTTGTTTTGACAGTCTTTCCACGTGGAGCATTGAATTTTTGGGGTATAGTCCTGGCTTGTTGCTTCTTTTGCTAGTAGGTCGGCTTGTTCATTTAGTTGAATTCCAGTATGACTGGGGACCCATACGGCTTTGATATTATTTTTGTCTGCTAATATATTTAGGATGTTTCTAGTTGCCGTAATTGAATTGTCTTCTTTTCTCTTTTTGTTTTGAATTGCTTTAATTACGCTTAAGCTGTCTGTTAATATAATGGTTGATTTCATGTTGCTTATTAGGAATTTAGCTAGATAGTAGATAGCTGTTAATTCGGCTGTAAAGATAGAACAAATGTCTGGAATTTTTATCTTCCTTATGATTTCATTGCTGTGTTTTACAATTCCGAAACCTACTTTATCGTTCATTTTCGATCCATCCGTAGCGAAAATATCTGCATTAGTATTGTCTTGCATATAATCGTTGAAAACTTGTTTCATTACTTCTCCATTTTTGTTGTATTGTAAGAATTCATCTTTTACAACAAACTCCAGTTGAGATTCGTGCCAGGGCGGTATATTTTGACTGGAAAAAAATTTATATTGCTCATCAATCAGGTTTTTATTATATTCTTTTACATAGTTGATAGCTTCATTTACTAAGTCGTTTTTCGAGTTAATAAATTGTCGATTATAGAGAAACTTATTATTGTGATTATTTTTAAAATATTGCTTTAACATATATTTTATTAAATTCCATTTTACTCTCACTTCATATTCGTCAATTTCTGTCATTCGTCTAATGGTGTCATTAGGAGCAAAGGAATTTAGCTTTAAAATAGTTCTAATAGTTTTGTTTTCCAGGACATTAAATTTTCTTCTATTGCTTTTTGTGTCTTTGGTTCTGACTATACTTCCATAATTGATCTGTGGGATTATGATTTGCTTCATAATCGATATTAAATTATTATTATTCATTCCAGTATTCTGATTACTTAAAATTCTGAGGACATTGATGCTTTTGGTTACTTTTTTTTCAATAAGCTCCGTGTGTTTCTTCCATTTCATGTTGTTGTCTATGATTAGGCCCAGAATTTTATGATGCGTTTTCCATGGAATGTTGGTGTCATGAATTTGGATCGAGAAAGTTGGTTTATTTTTGCCAGGAGACATATTTAATACTGCACATTTATCAGGAGAAAATTCTAGCCCATTACTCTTTGCCCATTTCGAGATCTTGTTAATCGTGTTTAAGACTAAATCTATCGCCGATTCATTATTTTCGTGATGAATTACACATGAGATATCATCTGCATAGGAAAACAGGTTGCAAAAGTTATTTTGAATATCCACAAGATCGATCAAAAAGCAATTGAATAAAAATGGTGAAATAATAGAGCCTTGAGGAAGGCCTTGTTTATACATTTTTTCTTCGGAAAATTGGTTTCGCCATTTAACGCAAAAAGTTCTTTGTGTAAAAAAATCTTTAATCCAATTGATGATTTTCTCATCCAAGTTTGTTTTGTAGAGTTTGTTAATAAGGATGTTGTATTGAATATTGTCATAAGCTCCCTTGATATCAAGCGAGATGAGATAAGTAAAATGCTTTCCCTCCCGGGCATTGGAGATCGTATTAGCCATTTTAAATAGGCAATCTTCTGTCCCTCTTTCTTTTTTGAAGCCATAAATAAAATTGGGGAAAATTTTGAATTTTTCTTCCCACCAGATTAGTCGTTCTAAAATCATCTTTTCCATAAGTTTACAAGTACTTTGTGTCAATGCGATCGGCCTATAATTGCCTACAAAGTTGCTGTTCTTGTTTGGCTTTTTGATGGGAATGATTGTGGAAATTTTCCAGAGTGCCGGAACTACACATGTTTTTAAACTTTTATTGAAGATTCGTAAAAGGAAATTTTTACCTTCATCAGGCAAATTTTTTAACATTTTATTAGACACATTGTCAGAGCCAGGAGATGTGTTTTTAAGGGTCTTATATGCTGTATTAAATTCATTCTTTGTAAACGGTTGCGATAAATTACATCTGTTTTTATCTTTTTTATTGATGATGATTGAATTGAAAGAGTTATTAGTTTTAGAGAAAAAGTATTCTGCGAAAATATCAGCTTGCTTTTTTCCATCAAATATTTTGATGCCATTATCTTCCAGAACTAAATTGCTGTCAATGTATGCCATTTTTTAGTTTGTTGACTGATTTGTAGATGTCCTTCGTATTTTTTAAGTTTTTATTGATTTTAGCCCAGAATTTCACTTTAGCCTTTTTAATAGCCCGTCTGAAAACCGCCAACTTAAATTTGTATTGAATCCAGTCTTCTATAGATTGACTGTGAGTTGCTTTGTTAAAAGCTTGGTTTTTTTCCCTTTTTTTCGTGGAACAATTGAAATCCCACCATTTTTGATTCTGTGTGTTATCTTCGTAGATAATGGTTTTGGAGTTATCTTCAGAACATTTATAAATAATACTATTAAAATTATTAAGGATATTGGAGTTTTCCATATTGTCATCATTGAGATTATTTTCATTAGAAATTTCTGTTGCTATTTGCGATTTCGTTTTTTCCCAGTTAGTATACCTCTTTTTAACAACTTTCTTAATTTTGTTCTCTATATGTTTTAGCAAGATAGGGAAATGATCACTGCTTCCTGATTCGCTGCCATACATGATGTTGTAATTCAACATTAAATTATTACTCATACAAATAATGTCCAGAATACCTTCTCTTTTTCCTCTATTATGACGGGTTGGAGTTTTGTTGTTAATTATGCAAAACTCGTTATCAGAAAACCAGTTGTAAATTTTGTGGGCTGTAAGGTGGCTAACAGAGTCGCCAATTGATATATGCCTTGCATTAAAGTCGCCAGCATATATTTGGTTTTTATCTTTAATTTTATTTAACAAAACAATGGTTTCATCTTTGATAGGCCCCGGTGGTCGGTAACAATTTATAATCTGTATAATTTTATTATTAATACTGACTTTAACACTGTTAATTTCTATGTCATTCTCTCCTGTATTAATTTTAATTTCATATGAAGGAATTGATTTTTTAACATATATACATAAACCCCCTCCTTTCCTAGGAGGAACTCTCTCTTTAGAGTAGTAATTATAATTGCATATTAAAGGAATTTTATCATCTTCGCACCAGGTCTCCTGGATACAAATTACATCCGGCTTGGACCAAGAAATGAAAAGTTTTAACGTGTCAATGTTTTTACAGATACTCCTGCAATTCCAGCAAAACAAGAAAAAAGGCATCACAAACACACACACAAAAAGGGGAAAAAACCCCCCGAAAACAGCAAAATTAAGTGGAGATATCCGCAGGCGGAGTATCTCCTGGCACCACTGTCATGTCCATAGGGTTCCCTAAGATATCTTCGCACTCGCTACGAGGGGTATAATATCCCTCCTCGGATAAAAAGTCATTTATTTTTTTTTAGTTCTTCATGCAAACTTTTATTTTCCTTTTCTAGATCATCTGATTGGGTCAAGTTTGTCTCTTTATTGTTAATTAATTTCATTCTATTAATTTCCAATTTTAAATTAAGGATCTCTTGCTTCAGAATTTTTATGTCATTATCTTTTTCTTCTATTTTTTTTAGTAATATATTTATTTGAGTATCTTTTCCTTCCTTTAGGGGACTGTTTGGTATTTTGCTCGGTGACTGTGAGCAAGTGGCATTCGCATAGGTTTTATTGATGATAGTGTTAGTTGTTTGTGTATTTCCTGATATTTTATTCAGGGAGGGACATTTGGTGTCTGTCGCTTGATGATCACCTTGACAGCGGAAACAAATAGGTTTTTTGCCGCATGCTGTATGGCTGTCTCCACAGTCTGGGCATTTAATTTCCCTTTTACAGAATTTTTCAGGGTGTCCCACTTTTAAGCATTTATGGCATATTCGAGGTCTGTCTATGAATTTACTAATTCTGTACCTTACTCTGCCGATATTCAAATGTTCCCTGTTACTTTTTCCTATCTCTTTGATGAGAATGACAGGAATTGGCTCTTTTGTTCCCTTTTTAGTAAATCTACAAATTTGGGACACATTTATATTTTCTTCTTTTAGTTTTATAGCAATATAGTCGAGCTTTATGTCTACGTCAACATTTTTAATAATATATTTTGTACAAATATAATCTTCTATCACCCTTTTATTAACCTGAACATCTAAAAAGGTTTTAAGTTTTATTGTTTTTTCCAATGTTTCCTGATTATTTGTTGTCAGAATGATATTTCCATTACGGGAAAAGACAACCGAGTCTCCTTTATTTGTGAATTTGTTAAGTTCCTTGTGAAACTTTAAGCCTTTATTTGAGGGGATTTGACCTTCAATTCCAGAAATGGCTAATTTTATATTTTGGCATCCATTTTTTAATGCTAGCTGAAATATTTCTGAGTCAGATAGGCTATTTTGATATACTAAATGGTCATGCTTACGAATTTTATCACAAGCCAGACTTTCTTCGTTATCAGATTCTTTACTTTTCCGCTTTTTATTTGTCATTTGGATATAAGCATTATAACCAACAAGTCAAAAAGAATAACCACCACGAGAGAAAATCAAAAAAAAGAAGGTACAATACTTGAGTCTTCAAAGTAATGTCCCACCGGAACGGAAGCAAAACACGAGTCAAATGACTCAAGGAAAGGACATTGAAAAACTTGTCTCCTCCGTCAAAACGATGCTCCTATGTCGACCTCCAAAGGACGAAAAAAAAAACCTTCTGTTGGTCATGTGGAAATTGCAGGCAATGAAGCAGCCGATTCAGCTGCCAGAGCCGCAAGTGTCCTGGTTGATGATACTGTCCCTTTTGGTGACATTAAAAACGTAATTTCTGAATGGGTTAACACGCATTAGCAGCGGACTTGGAATCTCGAAACACAAAATAAATTCCATTCTATCCAGCCCTCGATGACAGGTTTCAAATCATTACAACTTACCAGGAGAGAACAAGTTTTACTAACTCGTCTTCGCATCGGTCGTAGCAGGTTCACCCATAAATACCTCTTATGCCGTGAACCAGCTCCAATTTGTATCAAATGTAACGTTAACCAGACATTGTTGCATATTTTATGCAACTGCCCAAATTTTAACCAAATACGTTTTAAATATTTTAATGATTTTAATCCATCTCTGAAGGAGTTGCTGGGGGACCCACCTCATCGCAGTTTGTACTCATTTCTCCAGGAGATTGACTTCTCCTTTTTAATTTAGTTTTTGTGTCGTCAAAATGTAATTTTGTCTCTTTCCTTGTTATTCAAGGGTTTTTTTTTCAACATATTGTTTCATATGTTTTTAAAAAATTTTAATGTTCACATGTTTTTTTTATTAGTTATTTTAAACGACTGATATTTATACCTTTCTCCCCAAAACATATTTAATTTTATTATATCATGACTTTATATTTCTGTATAAAGTTTAAACTAAAAAAATGTTTGGAGCGGTATAGTCCTCCAGGGCTCTTGTGCCATTAAAAATAAGCAAACCAACCAACCAACCAGCAATTTGATTTTTGAGGAGGGAGCTCCCCCCTCCCCACACTTAAATACTTGGCACTAGCCTTCGACGAAACACAAATTTAAAACATTAACTGTAGATTGAAACAATGGAGTTCGGGAAAAAGGTCTATTGTCTATATGTTGGACTATTACTCTTTACAACAGAAAAGGATGTGACGGAACGAATGACAGTCCAATGGACCCTATTCACCTCAAATTACTGTGGATCAAACAAGTCACTGCAGTGCATTGTGGGAATTGTAACAGACGAAAATCAGGTACTACTGTGTATAATAGCACTTGCTTTTATGCAGCTTATAAACTCTTCTTTCTACACTGCTCGACATTGAAAATGCAACACCAAGAAGGAGTGTTCAAAAATTTATGCAAATTTTAGAGTAGACGTACATCACTGAGTTATGTAAATGATGTGAAATGCGCAGCTCTTCGACGCACGTGAAGTAAGATATAAGGGATGGAACTTGCAAAAAGGGCAATATTCGTGTCTTTATTTCTGACTGGAGATTATGGAAGAAATTTTGTTTTTGTCTTGGAGGATACGTGTAACAAGAGAAAATGCCAGGCTGACGTCAACGAATTCACTTCCAGCAGATAGACGATTTTACGAGGGGTATGGTGATCAGACTGAGAAGGGGAAGTTGGTCCGTACGTCAAATTGTAGCTGATACCCACATGGTGCATCGGCTGTGCCGAAGATGGTTGGAACAACAAAATGTGGCAAGGTTGAGGGGTGCAGGGGCAGAGTGACGTCAGAACGCGTGGATCGACGCATCCACCGACAAACTGTAGCAGACCCACAAGTCACTTGTTCCTCGATTCTGCAGCAGGTGCAAGATACCCTGAATGTTCCCGTGTCAACCAGAACCATTTCCCGTCGTTTGGTCGCACGTGGTCTGCAATCACACGTCCGCTAAGAAGACTGCCATTGACCCCACAACATAGACAGCAACGTTTAGTATGGTACCGGACTAGAGCGACATGGATGACAGAATGACGAAATGTCGTGTTCTCAAAATAATCCCGCTTCTGTTGATCCTGTGATAGTCGCCGCATTCGTGTGTGGCGTCGACGTGGAGACAGATCTAATCCGGCAGTAACTGTGGAACGTCCCACAGCACGACAACGTGGCATAATGGTTTGAGGCGCAATAGCGTACAATTCCCTATCACCTCTAGTTCGTATTCAGGGCACTATGACGGCCCAACGATACTTGGATAATGTGCTGCGGCCGGTGCCAATCCCTTACCTTCAAGGGCTACCTAATGCAGATTTTCAGCAGGATAACGCCCGACCACACAGTGCTTGCATCTGCCAACATGCTCTCCAACGCACACAGATGCTTCCCAGGCCACCATACTCTCGTGACCGGTCACCAATCGAACATGCGTGGGATGTGATTGGACGCCGTTTGCAGATTCTGTCCCTGCCTCGTTTAGAAGACGAACCGTGGCAAATGGTTGAAAGGAAATGGAGTGCAATCCTTCTGGACACCATCCGCGTCCTTATTGACTCTATGCCTAGACCTGTTTCTTGGTGTATCGCTGTCCGCGGTGGTCCTACATCTTACTGAGCCGACGCCGTATTCGCTCTGTATTCTACCTATCATTTTGAAATTACGATCATTTATTATTCCTTGTTTCTCTGACGTTTTTCCAGGGGTGCCCATCCCCCCCCCCAAGCTCAATGGCGCAAAATCCCCCCTCCCCAAAACATTTCACTGCTCTTTTGCATTTAAATTAGGTTAAACAATAATACTTTTTAGCATTATAGGGGAGATGCGGGCAAGATGGGATATCTAACGTTTAAAGGGCAATAAAACCGAAACCATTGCATTTAAACAATCATATTTATTTCAAAATCTTCCTTTGGTAATCAGTTTTTAATTTTAGGAACAATCATAGCGTAGTTATTATTCTAGAGATATAAAAGTAAAAAAAGCCCCACCACCCCGTCTTACCCTCTGGTTCGGGTAAGATGGGGTACCCCTAGGGGCAAGATGGGGTACAGCATTTCACCTACTTTTCCTGACAGAATTCGCAGGAGAATGTTGCTTCATCGTCCTCATCATCCACTCCAGCACAAGAGCAATGTGCCCACGTACCACAGAGAGAACATTTGATCCAGCCTTCATTGGAATCTAAATAAAGACCGCTGCTGCCCCCCCGTGTCCGTTTACCTTGTCGTGGTGGGGGGGCTTGCGGTGTGGTGAGTTCGGGGCGAGCTCTTGGGAGGAGTAGTGAACCCCCAGTTGCTCAAACAGAATATCGGCGGGAAGGGACTTTTGTTTCCTTCCTTCCCTCATCAGACTTACCAAATTCGGACGAAAACCCCTAAGCCAAGGCGTGTCAACCGTGCCGATGGCTGCGTGGTACCGGGGGTAGTCGGTGCCTCAAACGGGAGACTTCAGGGATAGCAGGCGAACCCTGTCGTACGCAGCCTTACCTCTGTGTAGGGGGGCTACACAGGGGCTAGACCCCACTTTTCCCCCTAGTTCTCTGGTTAATTTATGGATATAAACTCAAAGAACACCTCTCCCCCTTGTGGGGAGCGTCAGACTGTATATTCGAGCTTAGCAAAATTCTTTATCATAAAACGAAGCGACCCAAATTTAAATTTTACAAAAATATCTCCCTTTGTCATCAATAAAGCCTTAAGTCATCAGATAGGTGAATTTCAAACTGTTAAAAAATTACGAAATGGCGAACTTTTAGTCGAAATTAAAGATACCCAACAAGTTTCAAAAATAATGTCAATAAAACAAATTGGATCATACCTAGTCACTGTCTCAGAACATTCAACACTAAATTTTTCACGTGGCATAATTTCTGAACCTGATCTTCTCTATACCTCAGAAAGTGAAATATTACAGGAAATGCAAGACCAACACGTGAGTGGAGTTAAGAGGATCTCCATCAAACGTAACGGCGAGATGGTAAACACAAAACACATTATTTTAACATTCAGTACACCCATCCTCCCGCAACGTATTAAAGCCGGCTATCTTTCTTGTCCAGTTCGCCCCTATATTCCAAATCCGCTCCGGTGTTTCAAATGCCAGCGATTTGGACATTCAAAGCTTTCGTGCCGTGGTACTGAAACCTGTGCCAGGTGTGCAGAGCCCGGTCACGATAGCAATAACTGCTCTAAAACATACAAATGCGTTAACTGTAAAGGGGATCACCCTTCATATTCCAGATCTTGCTCAAAATGGCTATCAGAAAAAGAAATCCAGGTTATTAAAACAACCCAAAAAATTTCTTATCCAGAAGCAAGAAAATTAGTCGACTCTCGCACACCCACAGTAGGAATTTCCTACTCTGCAGCAGTAAAAAAGATCTTAAAATCAGCAAGTACTCAGACAGAAACACAAACTGTTAATAATAACACTTCGCTAAACTCCACAACACAGACAAATAAACAAACCTCTTCCTCTAGCAGTAAAACCAATGTAAGTAAAACACAAACCAAAAAATCCACCAATGCAAATATAAATAACACTGCTGTAGAATCATCTAAGAAAACAGTCGAAAAAAAGAAAATTCTCGCACGCGCAAAACTTGGGGTATCCTCTAAACAGAGACCCCCAAAACATTACAATTTTAAAAAGGAGGACTTCTTGCTTACCAGCAAGAAGGTTAAACTAACAAAATCTCCTCCTCCTCCTCCTCTTCCCTCTGACGAAGAAGTCGAGGACATTGAGTTTGAGGAAACTCCCCCAACCGATGATGAAGGTTGGGTGGAGGATCTTCCTGCCTCTTGATGTGCTTCTCTCTCTTCGGCCGTTTTTCTTTCTCTTTCTTCTTCATGGCCCTGAATATCCTCTCTTGGAACTGTCAGAGTTACTCGCATAATGTCACAGACATCAAAGATCTTGTCGAATATCACCAACCGGCCATATTCTGTTTGCAAGAAACATTTCTGTCCCCTGTTGATAGACCGAGGTTGAAAGGTTTTGACATATACCGCAAGGACTGCTTGTCAGGTGACCGTCGTTGTGGAGGAGTGGCATTGCTAATCGCTAATGATTATGCATCCAGCCAGCTCAATATCAACACATCCCTGCAGGCAGTAGCTGCGCGCGTTCACCTTCACTCGCTGTTTACAATCTGTTCTATATATATTCCACCTTCTTACGACTTGAGAGGCGTGGAATTGCAAACACTCGTAGATCAACTTCCTCCCCCATTTGTCCTCTTGGGGGATTTTAATGGCCATAATCCTCTCTGGGGGAGTTCAGACTCCAACAGCAGAGGTTTAATAATAGAAAACTTTATTGAAGACAACGATCTATGTGTTCTTAACAACGGTGAAAATACCTATTTCCACCTTTCTACGCAAACCTACCATGCAATCGATCTTGCAATATCCTCACCTTCCTTTCTGCCACTTTGGGATTTCCAGGTGCAGGGTGGTCTCTACACCAGTGGCCACTTTCCTATCAAAATAACTTGTTCTGGACGCTGCAGCTATCAGCAGCATCAGCAAGGCCGTCTTCGCATTGATCGAGCTGATTGGGCAGTATTTACCCAGTTGGCAGAAATAACATCGGAAGACGTGACTGATATTGATATTGATGTTGCGGTAAAGCGAGTAACCGACATTATCTTAAACGCAGCGAACGCTGCTATACCAAGAACCTCTAAAGGCAGAATCAAATATCCTAAGCCTTGGTGGAACTTTGATTGTCAGGAGGCACATAAGCAACAAAAAAAGGCATGGAACACATTTCGTCGTTATCCAACCGCGCAAAATCTTGTTGCACTTAAACGTGCTCGTGCTGAAGCTCGAAGGATTCGACGGAAAAGCCAGCGGGACTCGTGGAAGACCTATGTCAGCACCATCACGACGTCCACTCCATCAAAGACCGTATGGGGTAAAATTAAAAAAATTTCTGGCAACTACAATACATCTTGTGCTCCCATTCTAGAAGAAAACGGCAATATTTTATCTGATCACAAAGAGGTGGCTAACTGCCTGGCGACTCATTTGGCTGACGTCTCCAGCTCAAACAACTACTGTTCTAAGTTTTTAGCTATCAAATCACATAAAGAACAAAAAGTTCTAGATTTTTATTCGAACATTTTTAATCAATACAACACAAAATTTACCTTTCAAGAACTACATAGTGCTTTACAAAAATCAAAAAACACATCACCTGGCCCTGACGAAATTCACAATAGCATGTTAAAAAATCTCAGCAGGTCCTCTTTAGAAAATATTCTGCAACTTTTCAATAGAATTTATTCTGAACACAGATTTCCAAAGTTTTGGAGCCAAGCAATAGTAATTCCTATCCTTAAACCAAATAAACAAACTGATAAACCCGAGAGCTATAGACCTATAGCTCTAACAAGCTGCCTATGTAAACTAATGGAGCGGATGGTCAACGCGAGACTCATGTACATTCTTGAGTCAGACCATCTGCTATCTTCCCATCAAAGTGGATTCAGGCGCGGCAGATGCACAGTCGACAACCTGCTGCTTCTTGAGACATCAATAAGGGAAGCATTTCTTAAACGAAAACATCTTGTGAGCGTATTTTTCGACATTGAAAAGGCATATGACCGTACCTGGAGGTATGGGATCCTCAAAACCCTGCACGAGTATGGGTTGCGAGGTAACCTACCAATCTTTCTTTCTAATTTTCTAAGAGATCGAACTTTTCGCGTACGTGTCAAGTCTGTTTTGTCGGATACCTTCATCCAAGAAGAAGGAGTTCCCCAGGGAAGTGTGCTAAGCGTAACTCTTTTCATAATCGCAATCAATAGTTTAATTGATCAACTGCCTCCTTCTGTAAAAGGTACCATGTTCGTTGATGATTTTCAAATTTCTTTTTCTTCATCGAGCATGAGTATCATTGAAAGACAACTTCAAATAGCCATCAATAAAGTATCACAATGGGCGGAAGAAAATGGCTTCTCTTTCTCTGCTCAAAAAACCTTTTGCATTCATTTCTGCCGTAAAAGAGGTCTCCATCCTGATCCAAACCTTAACCTTAATAATCAACCAATAGTTGTAAAGGATCAGGGAAAATTCCTGGGTCTCATATTTGATAAAAAACTTAAATTTGTACCGCACATACAAGAACTGAGGAAAAAATGTTTATTGAAACTAAATATCCTGAAAGTCTTAGCAAACACATCTTGGGGTGCTGATAAAGAGTCTCTGTTGAGAATTTACAGGGCTCTTATACGCTCAAAACTTGATTATGGATGTCAAATTTATGGCTCTGCAGCGAAGAGCTATCTGAAAGCCTTGGATCCAATACATAATCAGGCACTGCGCATTTGCACAGGAGCCTTCCGAACCTCACCTATCAACAGTCTTCATATTCTAGCACATGAACAGTCTCTTAACAATAGACGTCTCAATCTTTCTTTAAATTTTTACTTCAAAACAAAACCTTACACTAATCACCCACTACACCTTCATATTTTTAATCCATCAAATGTTCTGTTATTTCTACACCGTCCTTCGATGATCCCAACATTTGGGATCCGAATGCGTCGGATGCTGTCAGACCTGCAGCTATTAGATTTCAAAACCTTCAACACATTAAAACCAATTGAACCATGGTGTGAAGTAAATACATCTACTATCAATGACCTCGCTAAATTCCCTAAAGAGACTACACCAAATACAGCTTACCAGCAAATATTTTATGATACAAAATGCAAATATTCGGAATATAAAGATATTTTTACCGATGGATCAAAAGCAAACGATCACGTCGGCTTTTCTACAATAGTTGATGGTCACGTTATGGCAGAAAAATTAAACCGATCTTGCTCTGTATTTACTTCAGAAATAAAAGCCATATTTATATCTCTTCAGTCAATAGCCAAATCCAACTACAAAAAGTGGGTGATATACACTGACTCAAAGAGTTCAGTGGAAGCCATCACTCACTGCAATAATAATAGCCACCCTATAGCCATTCAGTCCTATCATGTGTTAAAAAATCTTATGCAAAACAATTTTAAAGTCCTCTTTTGTTGGATCCCTGGTCATGTAGGCATTGTAGGCAATGAGGCAGCCGATTCGGCTGCCAGAACTGCAAGTATCCTGGTTGATGATACTGTCCCTTTTGACGACATTAAAAACGTAATTTCTGAATGTCTTAACACGCATTGGCAGCGGTCCTGGAATCTTGAAACACAAAATAAATTGCATTCCATCCAGCCCTCTGCTAAAGGTTTCACATCTTTACAACTTACCAGGAGACAACAAGTATTACTAGCTCGACTTCGCATTGGTCACACAAGGTTCACTCACAGATACCTCTTATGTCGCGAACCAGCTCCAACGTGCATTACATGTAATGTGAATCAGACAGTGTTACATATTTTAAGTAACTGCCCTAATTTTAACCAAACACGTTTTAAATATTTTAATAATTTTAACCCCTCTTTGAAGGAGTTGCTGGGGGACCCACCCCATTGCAATTTGTACTCCTTCCTCCAGGAGATTGGATTCTCCCTTTTAATTTAGTGTTTGTGCCGTTAAAATGTGATTTGTCTTTTTCTTGTTATTCAAGGTGTTTTATCCAACATATTATTTCATACGTTATTTAAATGTTTTTAATGTCTACTTGTTTTTTATTACTTATTTTAAACTACCTATGTTTATAGCTTTCACCTGAAAACACGCTTACTCCTATACTTATCTATATATTTTATCCCAAAAAAACGTTTGGCGCAGTATAGCCCTGAAGGGCTCTTGCGCCATAAAAAATAAACAAACCAACCAAAGACCGCTGCAGTACAAACAAGGGGTATTTTCAATATCTGCATCACTATTGTTATCCGATGATTTGCGATTATCTATCGTTTTTTTCTTTTTTATGACTCCTCTTTTATTGGGTCTTCCTTTTTTATCCTTCGTTTTCGTCTTCTCCAATTTTAATTGTCTAATTTCTTTTCGTTTTAGTTTATTCTCTTCCGTGACCTGCTTTCTTTTAATCGTTTCTTCCAGTTCTTTTTTATACGGTGACTCAGTAATAATGGCTGTTCTTCCTCGTTTACGAGTCACGCGTGAAGATCTACGACTTGCTGGAAGGGGTAATATTTGCTGTGGGCTAACAACAGAAAATGTTGACTGTTGTGGAGTAGTTGGTCTTCTGTCTATTTCTGTATCATCACCCCACGTGGAACATCCAGGTTGAGGACTCGACGAGGTAGCAGAAGTCACCGTAGGTGTCTCGTGAAAAGTAGCTGATACAGGAACATTATTAATGGTTTTGCGAATTGCCTCTGTTTCAACCCCGGTAGATAGAAGTGAGGCAGGAGATGTAGTTGCATTAGTAATAGCAGCTTCACTGGTATCCAGCACAGGTAATACGTCAACTTGCTGCGTTTCTAACTCAGCAGGTGCTGTGACTGCTACATTTGTGGTCGCTGAAGTCAATGTTTGAGTGAGCGGAATATCAGTCACCAACGAAGGAGCAAAGTCGGTTTCAGAGAAGACCGTCGGATCGTAAGGCCAAATTCCGCACTTTTTGAAGCCATTTACAGCTGTTGCCATGGTAGATGTTTCTATGAATGCCTTTCCAAAAATTTCTGCAACTTGCCGCATTGTTACAACCATCCCTGGATTGCTGCGAAGCCAGGTCGTAATTTGCCGATCGTAATAATTGCTCAACGGTCTCATATAAACAACATCGGCGACCTGAAGACGATGAGTTGTATGTGGGGGGAAACATAAAATAATTACCCCATTGGCTCGAGCTTCATCTATTAAATCGATGTTTTTTGTATGGGTGCTATGGCCATCCAATAATAGCAAAACAGGTCGATCTACTGTGGCCCCACTAAATTTCACAAACTGTTTAAACCATCCAATAAACAACTCCGTGGTCATCCAGACTGAGTCACTAACAACTCCCCATGCTCCAGGGGCAGCATTAAGCATTAACTGTGGATCCATCCTCTTCCTGGGAAACACCATCATAGGGGGCATGTATTGTCCACTGGCGCTGAAGCATATCTCTACTGTGATTGTAGTACCTCTTTTTGCAGAAGTTAATGCCCCTACTTGTTTTCGGCCTCGTTTTGCTATAATTTTGGATTTAGTCTTTGGTACAACTGAAACACCAGTTTCGTCGCAGTTATAAATGCGGTCTGGTGTAAGATGGTGTTCGTCATAGATATTGCCCAAAAAATTAAAAAATTGATCAACAACTATTCTGTTGAACCCGGCAGCACGTGCAGCAGAAGTGCTTTCGGGTTTTTTTATTGACAAGTCTGGGTGTCTGTTCAAAAACCCTTGAAACCAATCTTTGCCGGCTTCTTGTTTTTGAACGTTAAAAGGATGGACTTTATTATTTTTTACTGCTAAATTGTACGCTAATGCTCTTAAGTCTTTGGCTGTAAGTCCGTAAAGTCTAGTCTCCATGTCCAATATATAGCCACAAAGCTCGTCCTCTTCTTTTTCTGTGAAAACAGGTTGCTTAGGTCCTAATGAAACCTTTACTTTAATACTTTTAGATGGAGATAGGGCCAAGTTCTCCCGAGCTTTTTTTACTTTTCTTTCTAGAGTAGTCTGAGGAACTGAAAATGTCTTTGCTGCTAGCATATACCCCATTTTCTCTTCTAAAACAGCTTTAACAGCTTTTTCCATGCTCTCTTCCGGCCACTCGCCTCTATTTGTCTTTCTCTTGTATGTTTTCACCATGCTAAAACAAACAAGTCCGCCTATGCATTACACAGCCAAGCCACATGCATATATACAATCACAAACATACATATAGAGCGAGAGATACATTAACATTAATCAACACAAAAGCTCGAACCGTAATAAAAACTTAGAGCGGGCAAGACGGGGAACACATACCCCATCTTGCCCTCATGGGTCTTGATGTATTTAAAAAGGAAAACAAAATAAACAACACACAAGACAGAAATAAACCAGTTTTTACCTGTTAGCGTAATATTCGGCGCATGCGGATAAACTCTTATCTCATTTACACTACTATTACTTGTATATTAAACCCGTACTAAACGAATTGAGAAAATAAGAAGAAAACTTGGCGAAATCACTTTTGTTTCGATAACCTAAAAAATACGTGTCGCACGAATCACATACGAGAGTGCACTGGAAGCCGTCGTGGTGCCACATCGTCTGTGCGAGTTTGAACGTGTTCGCGCGACTAGAAGGTTATAATAGACCGGGTGCCCCGTCTTGCCCGCCACCCCATCTTGCCCGTATCTCCCCTACATTGCCAGTTAAATTTGCATCATTTGCAACCATTTAATGAATCAATCAAAACAATTCAACAAAATAAAGTTGCTTGAGATAAAAAAAAGTTACAACAGATGCGAAAACGAACTGCTTACATTTACGACGGCAATTAAAAGAACAAGCAATAATTTTTTGTAATAAATTTAGGATCTTGCGAATAATCGCTGCTAATACTAAAATTAGTCTAGCTGCTTACTCAGAACTTTAAATTTCAGTGTTACGGCTACCAGATTTGTTCTATTTATTGCATGTGTCGGCAACATTAAATTTATGCATAAGCCCCAGTTAAAATGATAATATTCAATTTCTCAGGGCCGTCGCGAGATTAAAAAAAAATCTAAGAGGGAAGGGTATGAGTTTTAGCAAGCTCATCCCACCTTTTTCCCCTTAATATATTTTAAAATACACCGAGTGAGAGGATTCACCTTGTAATTAGCGTGGGAATAATTACTCGAAGTAAGCAATACAACCACCATCTTAAGTATAATATTGACTCAAGAATAATGGTTCCTTAGTTTTCTCTCCCGGAAAAGTTACAAATTTGCAGTTTTTGTCGATCTTTGGTAATTTTAGGGAGCGAGGAGAGGCTTGGTGACTCTGCCGTGAAAATTTTTCGAAACTGATACCCTAAAAGTACAATTGCAGATTTCTTCGATTATGTCAGGAAAAGGGTGGCTCAGTGATTCTGCTTTGGTACTTTTTCGAAATTGTAGTTCTAAAAATGCAGTTTTAGACAACCTTTAGTTATGTTAGAGAGAGAGGAAAGGTTTCCGTTTCTCTTACGCTGCAATTTTTCGAAATTCTAAGTCCAACAACGCAGTTTTAGACAAAGGTTTGGTAATTGGGAGAGGGGGGGGAGGTCCAGGGGCCCTCTCCCGACAGTTTTTTGAAATTATTGTTCTTAAAGGCTGTTTTAGATAATATTTGCTAACATTCGGCAGAGGAGAGGCTTGGTGACCCTCGCACGGCAATTCTTCGAAATTTAGGACCCCAATGAGTATTTTTGGATTGTCTTCGGTTATGTTAGGTAAAGAAAGTTCGGGAGATCTTCCTGTAAAATTTTTGAAATTAAAGTGTTAAAAACGCAATTGAAAGCTATCTTTGGCACCGTTAGGTAACGATCAGTTTTTCAAAATTAAAGCTCCCCAAACGCAAGTTTAGCCGCGGTGATGTTAGGAGGGGGAAGGGGTTTGGAAGCTCCCCTACGCAATTTTATTGAAATTATCGTTCTGGAGCGCAGTTTTGAAAGGTCTTTAGTAATGTTTGGGGGGAGGGGAGGGCGCTCCACATGCAGTTTTTGGAAATTGAAATTCGAGAAACTCAATTGCAGATGAATTTCGATACAAATGCAATTAAAGAAAGGAACTCACGGTTTTGCCGTGAAATTTTTTTTTTTTAAATTGAGCCCTAAAAATAAAATTTAAAGGGTCTTTAATGATGGTGAGGGGGGGGGGGTTCTGAAAGTTTTTTTGAATTTGAAGCCTTAAATACGCATCACCACCAAAATTCTATCACACACACATACAGAGATTGATATTCTCCGGAAATGGTCAAACTGATTCATCTATTGAGCATACAAATGTCAGAATTTTTATGGATAGAAAACTTCCTTCTATGTATTAGAAATTGAAGAATGTAAAAAGGGTTCATGAAAAATAGTTAACATAAGATTAAACTGCTCCACTACCATCTGCAAGGTCCAACATTTTTGAAAATTTGGTAAAAATCATCTAATGATAAATATAAAAAACTGCCATTTTAAAAAGGATACAAAACATGGATGTAAAATGAAGTGAAAAATTCTTCATGAACTCAAACTTGTTTGTAAAGAAAATCTGTATATTAAAAATCGTTAGTCAATAGCAAAAAAATGTTATTTAAAAAACTAGTTCTGATTGAATTTTCCCGGTTTTAGTGAATCCATGAAATGCTGGAGCAGGATGGTCAAAATTCTTACAAAAACAAAGTAGATTTTAAAGATATTTTATTTCATCCATTTTTGATTTCTTTTTCATCTCGCTGTCACACGTATTCATCATACAGAACTGCACTCATTGCAGAAAAAATCATGATAAACTAAAAGGAAATCAAAGTCAGATCCTTTTTTGCAACATACTCTGACGCCATCTTGTGTCTAAGGTGATCTTCATTGAAAAAAGACAAGGCTACTTAATTTTGGAAAATGTACGTCAAAAAAGTATAATTAATGCATCTTCCTTATTCTCGTTGAAAAATTTTTAATACTTTTCTTTCCTCCAAAAATTTTCTTTTCCAAAAAAAAAAAAAAAAATCCCCCCCCCCCCCAAAAAAAATTCTGATGGCGCAACTTGCGCCATAATCCCCCCTTGTGGGCACCCTTGCGTTTTTCCAAGTTTCATCAGTTTCCGACCACCCCTTCTTGGTGTTGCATTTTCAACGTCGAGCAGTGTATTTAAAAGGAGAGGCTTTTTAAGTTTTTAACTGAGAAACGCTGTAAAAGAATGATGAACGATTCATTTAAAACGAAATACTAATTTAATTATCGTATTTTCATGGGTTTAAGCTTCTTTGGTTCCTCATCAGAAACATAGTGAAAACTCGAACCTTCTTTTAACTTTTCCCTTTTCTCGGCATTTTGCATGCATTCATAAGTTTGTATAAGCACTGAACGTGTTCATAGTGCGTATGAAGTTCAGCAATCTTCTTTACTAATAATAAAGCTGAAAGTCTCTCTGTCCGGAGGATGTCTGGATGTCTGTAGGATGTCTGTGACGCGCATAGCGCCTAAACCGCTCGGCCGATTTTCATGAAATTTGGCACAAAGTTAGTATGTAGCATGGGGGTGTGCACCTCGAAGCGATTTTTCGAAAATTCGATGTGGTTCCTTTTTTATTCCAATTTTAAGAAAAAAAACTATCATAAATTACGAAATTATCATAACGTGGAACCGTAACATGGGCACAAGCCAATTGGCGAGATACGAAATTATCATAACGTGGAACTGTAATTCACCATACATTATTTGTAAATATACAAGCGAACCAAAAGACCTTTAATTTTTCTATTACGGGCGAAGCCGTGCGGGTGCCACTAGTTACTAATAATGAAGCAGAAAGTCTCTCTGTCCGGAGGATGTCTGTAGGATGTCTGTGACGCGCATAGCGCCTAAACCGTTCGGCCGATTTTCATGAAATTTGGCACAAAGTTAGTATGTAGCATGGGGGTGTGCACCTCGAAGCGATTTTTCGAAAATTCGATGTAGTTCTTTTTTTATTCGAATTTTAAGAAAAAACTATCATAAATTACGAAATTATCATAACGTGGAACCGTAACATGGGCACAAGCCAATTGGCGAGATACGAAATTATCATAACGTGGAACTGGAACGTCGGTACAAGCCAATTGGCGAGAAAATTCACCATACATTATTTGTAAATATACCGGCGAACCAAAAGACCTTTAATTTTTCTATTACGGGCGAAGCCGTGCGGGTGCCACTAGTCCTTATATAAAACGAGTTTGTTTTAGCACTTCTAACACTGCGTAGTTGGTCAAAATACCCGCAGACGAACAGCTGATGGGACCGTTGCCAAACCGTGAATAGGGTCCGTTGACGCAGCACTCAGACCCGCGATCACACAACGAACGATGAAACTGGATCAAAAAGAAACGGCAAAGAATCACAGGTATGAGATCGTCTCCCAGGGCAGGAAAAAGGATCCTTCAGCGCAAACGGTAACGCAGACGCTAAGATTTTGTATCGCTGTTTCACTAGTACGGGCATCGGACGTCAGATTACTTTGCAGCTAGGATAGGCGTGAGGGGCATTCACACTTTCACAGG
This sequence comes from Uloborus diversus, assembly GCF_026930045.1. Lineage (NCBI taxonomy): Eukaryota > Metazoa > Arthropoda > Arachnida > Araneae > Uloboridae > Uloborus > Uloborus diversus. The sequence continues at coordinate 173,404,231 of NC_072731.1, forward strand.
ATGAGAAGACAAAACAAACCGGATGCAGCTATCCTTTGAAATTCTTGAATATTTAGGACATCTTTCATGAAAAATGCCGCTACGGCATGTGTCGATGACGTTGTTTTCATATGTTAACATAATATATTTGATAGCATATCCGCATCCGCGGAATATGGAAGGAGATTGTCTTCCATCATCATGTCCACCATGCTCCACCCTAACCCACCTAATTCACGCAAAACATACATCGCTCTCAAGACGACGTTTATTCCTCTTTCGATCCAGAGCACAACTCCCTACGAAATCTTATAAAAAGCAGTGGTAAAAACCAACGGGGTCGCCTGAAAAAGGTGAATCAATGTGCGGCGTCGTACGCGCAGCCAATAGGAGACCGGTAAAGTGACATCATCGAAAAGTGACCCCGCCTGCAGCCAGTGGGTGAAAAGGCTGCGAAACAACAACTTAGCAGGGAAAAGAACGCAAAACATGGCCACCAAAATCATGGATGACGCCATTAAATGATCGAAAACAGAAAATGCAAAACTTAGAAGAAGGAAAAACCGCGAACCTATAAAAAAAAATTTTTGATTACTAAGTCACAGTTCCAGCTTCAAAGATGTTCTTCACCAGACGAGCTCTATGCGGTCGGACTTTAACATCCTCGAAAACAAAGGAATCTTCAATGCCTCCAGCGTAAGGGATGACATGAGGTCGCAGTATCTCGTCTACATACCTTCGACTCGTCAAAGTGCCATTCCGAATGATTTGCAGGCCCGTACGTCCTCCTATGTTGATTCCACCCCATATCATCTAACCAGCGCGTCTGTATTGTGACCTTTTACGAACGTATGCGGGGTTATTTCGAGCGCCCCTGTCCCTCCAAACCAGAGCATACTAATCAGAATATCTAGGATACAAAAGACTTGTTCGTAGTCCATAATCTTATAAATGTCCTGGATTTTCGCTAGTAAAAATCCTGATGTGATGTGCAGATTATTCCATTGTCACTCAAACCTGTTAGCTGCTTTTTGGGGTCATTATGTGCTGGCTTTTCTGGGTTGGCCATTCTTTTCAGAAATAGATCCCAGAGTCTTTACATACCAAATGTAAAGGACTTGACCAGGTTGAAGTACTTGGCCTGCAAATGCCATGTTCCATCATGTAGTCAAACTCTCGTTTGGTTGCGGCTAATTTTGTTGGATGTAACCTACGAGGTCGTGATAAAACAGGTTGCTCTAAGAGTCACAATTTGATGAGCCGTATTGTGTTTTATTTCCTTCATTTTTGGGTAAGGACATACAACATCACTGTATTTGTTTAAAATATCCCGACAAGATGAATTGCTTGCAATTAAAGTTATCTGTGATGTATTATCGTGGGATTTTTGTATGCTGCGGACTAGACTTGTAAGAGGGTCATTAAGGTACTAATGTTTTAGATTAGTAAGTAAACCGCAATGTCTCAAAAAATCAGCACCAATGATAGGCTTACTTATATCAGCAAGAATAAATGGCCACTGAAACTAAAGACGCAATTTCAAACTTAAAGTAGCCACCTTAATGCCATGTGCTTTTATGGATAAGCCGTTTGTAGAAAATATAGCAATTTTCCCATTATTGGTTTTGCAATTTTTTTCTTAACGGGAATAGATTACATAGTTAAAATATTACTAGGTAAGTGACACTAAAAGCGGGGTAAATATTTTACCATTTCACTTTGTTCCAGATTCCCCTACTGATTTTTTGAAGCAGTAAAGCTCCTTCTTACAGTTTGCAATAAAAATGCCGATGATCCTTTTTTGACATTTTATTACGAAAACTGATATATACTTTTTAATAATAATTTTTTATGAACGAATGTCTGATTCGATTTCTCCGCGAGCAGCAGGAGAAGGAAAAGCGCAAGAAAACAAAGTGAGACTAAAAGAAGTTTTCAGTTCACTAAGCTGGGTTCCTTTGTTTAGTTTATTCTTTTTTTTTTCTGACGCCTGTTATAGTCAAAGTGTTCTTCACATGATCAATCTGTTTCTTGATTTCGTCTGCGTAGGCTTCAACGTAGCAGTCATCTCTCATATATGTATCAAGCTAATTATCGCCTTGACCTCTGACTATGATGATGAAGCCATCCAGCGGCCACGAGGAAAATGAATGCAATTGTGATTAACGTCCAAGGTTTCCTCAAGTGCACCCCCATGGAGGATTCAATATAGGAGACAGTAATGGGAATTTATCTCCTGAGCGATACTTAGGTGGAGTGAATGTATGAGATGAAAATACTTGGATTTCTCTAACGATTTCATGTGTATAGATCAGAAAAGCAGGAGTTCAAAACAATTGATCGATCGCTGCAAATATTGCGAATGTTTTAAAAAAGCACCACTGGAGGTTCCATCGTTCAAAGTCGATATATATAGAATGATATAAAGGCCGATTCGGATGGTTTTGAGCGTGTTAAGTAAAGAATTCTTCGCAGCAGCTCTATCCCCCCCCCCCTCGGTCATGGTCTGCTGGGGGAAATAGGGCATGATTGTAGATGCAACATTCTTCTCCGTGACGCAGAAGTAGAGGCGTATCTCTAGTATCATCGTGGCAAATAGACGAGGATCGAACTTAAACTCTCTTTCCTTAGCATGCACTCTTTCACGCCAAAAAATTGTGTGATTCATCATAATCTTTGAAATTTATTCGACATCTATCTCATCTGAGTGGATGCACTCTATGATTACTTGACCACTGCTTTTACCACCAGCACCTTCTATCACTGTCTCATCGTAAACATATTTCCAATCGTCGAGTAATGGTGCATTTGACTTGTCTTCGATCAGTTGACTCCAACCAGGGCTATAATCAAAGTCGGAAATTTTTCAAAAATTGTATTATTGTTTAATTTTTTATTGAAGCATCTGCTTGAGTCTCTGAGATGTCCGTGATCTCCAAGACTGACTATTCAGTATACAGCTTTATGATTCTTTATGCTTTTTAGATTAACTTTGGGCCAGTGTCCATGCTTCCTAATACAACTGATCATAAAGAACCGCTTCCAATGGCCGGTGACTTTATTTAATGTGTTCATGTCTATTTTCTTCTTAGCGTTGGGGACATCTTGCACCTTCTTACACCCTGCTCCTACATCGACCGTTGTATTCCCCCAATGCCAATAGATTCCGAAGAATTCAGATAGACGTATGTAGTTCGGAATGTGCTGCTTAAGATACAATATTAACTGACACAAAGAGAATTTCTGACCTAGATAAGAAGTTTCGAATTTGTTGAGAATATTAGAGTGATAGTCCTTGATCGTGTTATTCATCGGCATACTTGTATGGGTCTTTAATTTAGATTAAAAGACCGAGTATCACCGATTCCCAATGTTTTATCAGTCGATATCCCTCATTTCTGTGCTTTTCCAGGAGTCGATTCCCGCATTGGTAGCATCTCACTATGTCATCCTCTGCTGAAAGTTTTAGGTTTGTGTTTGTTTTGCACAGCGATATGTACAATAAAATCAATTGTCTACTAAGCAGAGTGTCTTGGATACAAAAGACTTGTTCGTAGTCCAAAATCGTATAAAAGCCCTGGTTTTTCACTTGTAAGAATCCTGACGTGCACATTATTTCACTGTCACTAAAACCTGTTAGCTGCTTTTTGGGGTCATCATCTGCTGGCTTCTCTGGAATGGCCATTCTTTTGTCAATTAGGTCCCGGAGTCTTGAGATACCTTTTGTAAAGGACTTAATCAGGTTTAAGTACTTGGCCTGCAAATGCCATGTTCCATCATGTAGTCAAACTCTCGCTTGGCTGCGGCTAATTTTGCTGGATAACCTATAAGGTCGGGAGAAAACAGGTTGCCCACGAGTCAAAATTCGATAAACCGTATTGTGTTTTGTTTCTTTCATTTAAGGGTAAGGACGTACAACATTACTATAAGGATGGATATAAGGGAATGGCGATCGCCCCCTTCTTGAGCCGGGAGACAGGAACTTTCTTCGCGTATATGTTCGTTATTAAAGTCTAAAAAACGCAATTTCACATAATATTCGATGGTGTTAGAAGAAAGGGAGCTGTTCCCCGGAATTCTTTCGATATTGAAGTCTTGAAAGCGCAATCGTAGCCCACCTCTTATTACTCTGGGGATAGAATAAGGAACTTTCTACGGAATTTTTTTCCGAAATTGAAGTTCTAAAATCTCAATTTTAGACTATCTTAGGTGATGATATTAGGTTCAAAGGCTCACTTTGGATATTTTTCGGAAGAAACACAGCTGTAGGACACCTTCGAAAACATAAGGAAGAGTAAGCTACGGGGTTCATTAAACTCCTTCGAAATTTTTTAGAAATTGAAATTCCAAGGAGCAAAGGGTAAAATCATTCGCACCCTCCTTGAGCATTTTCTGAATCCGTCCTTGATCACTGTATTTGTTTAAACTATCCCGATAGAATGAATTGCTTGCAATTAAAGTTATCTGTGGTGTATTATCGTGGGATTTTTTTCCGCTGCTGACTAGATTTGTAAGGCTTTGCAGGGTCTTTAAGGCACCCATCTTTTAGATCAATAAGTAAACCGTAAATTCTCAAAAAATCAGCACCAATGTACTTATATCAGCAAGAATAAATGGCTACTGAAACTTACTTTGAAAATTCAAACTTTAAAGTAACCACTTTAATGTCATATGTTTTAATGGTTGAGCCGTTTGCAGAAAATAAAGCAATATTCCCATTATTATAAGTTAATCTTAGAGAGTCTTGATCTACGGTAGCTAAAGAGAATTGAAATACTTGTTTAATGTTTGCAATTTCTCCAATGGCACCACAGCGAAATTAACTAATGAGGCGAGGGATTTAACATAATAAACTACGTCCTACATTTTAAGGAGGCATATCCAGGGCGTTTGCATGAAACGTCAAAGACTGACCTGCCCTTCGTGGTAGCGCTCGATGATTTAACGACTGGGTAATAATGACAAACTTTTGAACCAGACATTTCAACTTCTGTCACCTACTCTATGAGGTTATCATTCTTCCATTGCTGTAAGACGCCTTAGTTGTTTTCCTTTCAGTGAGATCTGTGATGCCCAACAATTGTAAGTCCCAAATTTTGTGAGAGTGATGAAAACAGAGTGATGGATACTTAACGATGCCATATTTATGCTGCTCTTCTTTCCTGAACCTAAAACACTCCATCTGAACTTCGTTTCTATGGCTGTTATACTAGCTAGCAAAACTTCGATCCTTCCTGTTTATACGTTGCGCCAGAGGAAAAATTTCCACGTACACAAAAAAAAACCGTAATTTTATGTGTGTAAAAACAAGCCACACAACATCATTGAGTTTTCAGCCAAAACTGCCATTTTTATTATTATCGTTCCATGGAACAAGACAAAAACTGCGCCCTCTATATTAAAGTAAAAGTTAAGAATTAAAGTAGAAGTTATTAAAATAGAAATATAATCAAACATTCTCCCCGCCCTGTCAAGAGTCATTCTTGACAGTCAACTGGTAACAGTACTAATTTAGATATAGATCGTCTGAACAGTCCGCAGTTCGTTTTAATGTCCACCACGCGTGTCTTAAAATCAGCTCCAGGATGTACAGCTACAAATCGTCCCATAGTCCAAGATCCAGGGGGACCACTGTCCTTAAGAAGAATTATATTCCCTTCTCTTACATTTGGCTGTGGCATTTTCCACTTGACCCGCGACTGTAGAGTTGATAAGTAGTCTCTTTTCCAGGATTTCCAAAACCCATTTCTCATGGACTGCACTAAATTCCATCTGGAAGAATAAGAAAGATTATTTACCGGAGTATCATCAAGGGGACTAAGAAGAACATCTCCTATAAAGAAAATGAGATGGTGTCAGGACTTGAACTTCCAAGCTACTGTCGCTAGTAGCAACTAGTGGACGGGAGTTGAGGCATGCTTCAATTTGGGTCAATAAAGTGGTTATCTCTTCAAAAGTTAATACTGTTTCGCCAATGACTCTTTTCAAATGGAATTCATAGATTTAACTGCTGCTTCCCAAAGCCCGCCAAAGTGCGGAGAAGCAGGTGGATTTAAAATGAAATTCAATATTGAACTGAGATAAGAAAAAAAGCGCGGTCCTCATTTTCATTCACAGATAATAAAAACTTCTGAATGTCGTTGAGCTTCCGTTCAGCTCCAACAAAATTTCGACCATTGTCACAAAATATATTGCGCGGTTCTCCTCGACGGGAACTGAATCTTCGTAATGCTGCTAGGAAATTATCTGCGGACAAATCACTTGCTGCTTCTAAATGGACGGCTTTTGTTACAAAACACACAAAAATTGCAACATATCCCTTTGTAGTTTTTGACCCTCTTCCTTTTTTAATTTTCAAAACAAAAGGACCTGCTTAGTCGATTCCCGTGTTTAAGAAGGGACGCGCAGGTGTAACCCTTGCTTCGGGCAGATCTCCCATTATTTGAGTAGTTTTTGCTTGCCTATACCGTGTACAAGTAATGCAATTGTTAATAATTTTCTTAACGATTTTTTTACAATTGATGATCCAAAATCTTTGTCTGAGAATATTTGTTAGCAGTGTTTGTCCAGCATGAAGGTGAATCAAATGATATTGCCGAATTAGAAGACTACTGATTTTGTGATCCGCTGGTATCCAAGGATGCTTTGCATCAAACGGTAGCAATGACTTTTGCAATCTTCCGCCCACCCCTAATGCATCATTTTCATCAATGAAAGGATTTAATGGGAGTAGTGGACTTTTAGTTGAAATAGCTTTGTTATTTCTTAATAAGGGCAGTTCCTTGGAAAGTGATAAACTTTGAACAAACAAAATAATTTTTAACATAGCCATATTTCTTTCAACAGAAGTTATGGGAATACAAGTTGCAGGATTCAACCTTAAGTTATTTTTCTTACACCTATTAATAAATCTCAAACAGTAAGCTACAATACCAACTATTTTAGATAAAGAATAAAAACTATCAAACAGTTTTTCAAAGAAATTGTCTTTGTTTTCTGATAAATTGCAATTTAATACTTTAAGCTTCTTTTCCGCTAGTGTGTTTTTGTTTTCTTGCACCTGAATGGCTTCAGGACAATCCTTTGAATCTTTGAGTAGCCAAGGTGGGCCGTTCCACCACAAATTGCAATCAATTAACAAATGAGCATTTAGCCCGCGTGAGGCAATATCTGCCGGGTTCTCTTTTGATTTCACGTAGCCCCTACTTTTGAATGGAATTATTTCCAAAATTTCAGATGTTTTATTAGCAACGAACTGTTTCCATTTACGGGGATGGCTAGCTGACCACGCTAGAACTACTGTAGAATCAGTCCAAGCAAAACTTTCTATTTCAAAATCTTTCAATGCAACTTGATCAGACTGCAGAAGACGAGCTAATAATCTTGCAGCATTCAATTCCAAACGTAGGATTGAAATTTGTTTAATCGGACAAACCTTTGTTTTTGCAACCATCAAACTGGATTTTCTTGAACCATCTCCTATTGTTTGCACCGTATATATTACAGCAGCATACGCTAATTCCGACGCATCGGAAAACCCATGAATTTGAATTAATTTATGCGTATTTAACCACCTTGGAATCTACATTAAATTAACAGATGATAGATTTTCTTGAAATTTTTCCCAATCTTTTTGTAACTCATTTGGCAGAGCTGTATCCCAATCTAATTTATGTAACCACAATTTCTGATAAAATATTTTAATTATTACAGTACAAGGAGATAAAAGTCCTAATGGATCAAATATCTTTGCAGATTCTGAGAGAATGTGTCTTTTTGTTACTGAATGCTCTTCACGAAAGGCAATTTTAAACGTGAAGTAATCCAAATTCGAGTCTCAATGAAGTCCTAAAACTTTTGATTCCTTACTCGGCAGAATTCGAACCTCTGCTAAATTTCTCGAATCAGACTCAATGTGATTCAAAATTTCTTCCGCGTTTGATCTCCATTTTCTGAGATGAAAACTTTGTGAACCTAGTAATTCAGACAGCTCAGAACAAATTTTAATACCTTCACTTATATTATTTACACCCGATAACAAATCATCCATGTAAAAGTCATTTAAAATAACTTTCAAAAGAAGTGGATTTTCTGTTTCGCAGTTCATTCCTATATGTTGCAGCACTCTGGTTGCCAAAAATGGGGCCGATGCAGTTCCGTATGTTAAAGTACGCAATTTAAATTCCTGCATTTGAGACTTTGAATTGTTTCTCCATAATGTGAGCTGATAGTTTTGGTCTTCTTCAGATACCCACACCTGTCTATACATTTTAGCAATGTCTGCAGTAAAAGCAAACTCATACATGCGAAAGTTCAACAAAATTGAAAATAAGTCTCTCTGAACGATTGGACCAACACCCAAAACAGAATTTAATGAGACCGATGTCGAAGTTTTACTTGACGCATCGAAAACCACCCTTAGCTGAGTAGTTACACTATCAGGCTTTAAAACTGCATGATGGGGTAAAAAATAATGTTTTTCTGGATCTGTTAAGCTTGCAGGAATCATGTGACCCATTTCTTCATATTCCCCCATAAACCCTTTATATTCTTGTTCCAGCATTTCATCCTTTTTAAATTTGCGTTCCATAGCAAATAAGCGTGAAATTGCGGCAGCTTTTGATTCACCCAACATATCTTTTGATTTATAGAACGGAAGTTTAACTTCAAATTTCCCATCTTCCAAAATTTTATGAGTATTTTCAAAATTACTTTCACAAAACTGTTCTTCATCCGTCAAAACCTTTTCTTTATAATTTATTTCTTCTGTTTTCCAAAACTCCTGCAGTGTTTTGTCAATATTTATTTCCGAATGCATGTTAATTAAATTTAGCTCTCTTGAATCACCTGCTTGCGATTTTAGTTTACCTGATATAACCCATCCAAAAACTGTATTTTGAACTATTGGTTCATTTTTAGCTCCTATAATTTGCCCAGGACGTAGTGTTTGAAACACATAATCTGCTCCGATTATTACATCAATAGGTCCTGGCTGTTGGAACCGAGGATCCGCTAAATCAATACCTTTTAAATAACTTAAGTTACTACAGTGGTGGACAAAATTATAGACTCTTTTTTTTTTCTTTTGTTTCAATTACAACATGACTCAGTTTAAATTATTTTCATTGAAGTAAAGATGAATAGTTGAAGAAATAGTTCTAAAATGAGTACATGTTATCAATTAAATTAAAAAATTCATAAAGTTAGAAAATTTGCAAATTTAATATTTTATCATTACGTGAAACCTGGACAAAAGTATAAACTCAGAGGTAAAAAATCCAGGATTACGAGAAAGTTTCGTTCCAAAATGTTAAGTTAACGCCATAGAATGAATAAATGTTGCCATCAGTAATTGCTAAAAGTTTTGTTTTTGGAAATTAATGAGAAACATATAAATGCACCGCTGGACAAAATTATAAACTCATTTTTTTTTTCATTTTTTCAATCATAATTTAACTTAGTTAAAAAACGTTTTGTTCCAGTAAAGATAAATAACTGACTAAATAGTCCTAAATTCAGTATAACTCATAAACTTTATAAAATAAATAATTTAATTAGAAAAATCTCAACTTGAATATCTTTATAATACATGAAACCTGGACAAAAGTATCAACTCAAAAGTAAGAAACTCTGAAGTTTGTTAGAATTTTATTCAAATACTTAATCATTTAATATCCAAAAATGAACCAATGCTAAATTACAAACTTAAAATACTGCGTAAAAACAATTATAAACTGACAAAATTTTATTTATTTATTTTATTTATTTATTTATTTATTTTTTATTTTTTTATTTTTATTATTATTATTATTTTTTTTTTTTTTGAGTTTAGTTAAGTTACATTTGCAATTACTTCAGTAAAACAAAAGCATAAATTTAGGAAAATGTAATTTTGCTATTAACATGGAAAAATTGAAAAAAAAATCGATATTTGAAATGTTTTAAAAATTAACACTGCATTAAATCTAGACATTAGTGTAAACTACAAACTTTTAAAAACGAGTTGGGCCCTCAGTTTTCTGAATTACCTCGAATATGCGGCTGGGCATGTAGATTTCACAAGAGTTTCCAACAGCTGCAGTGGCATATGGTTCCATGCTGAAAGTATTCCCCTTTTTAATTCCTCTGTGGTTTGGTACTGGTGCCGATCATAATAAACTTTGCAAACCGTGGTCCCCCAAAGATTTTCAATCGGATTAAGATCCGGACTACGAGCTGGCCTTTTGATAACTTTGATACCCCACGCTTGAAACATTCTTTTGTAATTTTCGCTCTGTGTACACTCGCGTTATCTTGCTGAAATAACCAGTTACCTCCAGGAATCAGATGAGCAAAAGGTAAGAGATGATCTTCCATTATTAATTGGTAATCTTCAGCGTTCTATCTTCAATTAAGAAAGACCAATCCTGCTTTACCATGCTGAAAGAGTTATTTATTCTTACTGGAACAAAAAATTTTTTAACTGTGTTAAATTATGATTGAAAAAATGAGAAAGAAAAATGAGTTTATAATTTTGTCCAGCGGTGCATTTATATGTTTCTCATAAATTTCCAAAAACGAAACTTTTAGCAATCACTGATGGCAATATTTATTCATTCTATGGCGTTAAATTAACATTTTCGAACGAAACTTTCTCGTAATCCTGGATTTTTTACCTTTGAGTTTATACTTATGTCCAGATTTCAAGTAATGATAAAATATTAAACTTGCAAATTTTCTAATTTTATGAATTTTTTAATTTAATTGATAAGATATATAAATTTTAGAACTATTTCTTCAACTATTCATCTTTACTTCAATGAAAATAATTTAAACTGAGTCATGTTGTAATTGAAACAAAATAAAAAAAATTTGAGTCTATAATTTTGTCCACCACTGTAGTATCCAATTGTTCCGACGGTAAGTTCGCTGTCAATTTATTTAGAGCAAATGCCTGAACGTTCAATTAAGGGGCCTTTTCTTGTGTTTTCGAATGAATAGTTAAATTTACTACTCCTCGAGTGGTGTCCGCTTTGCTTCCTCCTGTGCCGTTTATTGAGGTTCTAGCATTTTTTCTTTTTAAATTCAATCTTTGTAAACAACTTTCCGAAATAAAAGAGGCCATAGATCCAGAGTCGAGCAAAATACGAGTCTTGACCGTGTCCTGACGAATCATTAATTTTTACAACTGCCGTAGGCAGCAAAGCACTACCTGAATGTTCATTTGTGTTGACCGAAAGGTTTGAATTCTGTTTCCTCTACAGAGTCTTTACTATTGCTTGAGGAAACTTGCAACGAATTTTTAGAATTCTCATGTAATAATGTATTGTGCTTTTGTTTACAAATACGACATAGAAAATTATTAGTGCAACTTTTAGCATTATGCTGCTTGAAACATACGAAGCATAAACCACTTTTATACACAAAACTTCTTCTAGATACAACATCCATCAGTTTAAATTTCATACAATTGTGTAGACCATGCCTCTCATTACATTTAGGACACCTTTGCTTTAAATTACTAATTAAATTTGCTTTGACAACTTTATCCGGTTTTGAAACCCATTTCTTGTTATTTTCCTCATCATATACATACTTCTAATGATGAACATCTTTCATTCAAAAACTGAATAAATTCTTCAAACTTAGGGAATTCCTTATCACAAGTCTTTTGCGACCAAATTTGACGCGTTTCACAATCCAACTTTTGCAAAAGCAAGTATATAAGCCATGGATCGCGTAACGTTGCTTCATTATGCAATGACTTTAAGCCCCTCATTACCTCATCAGAGGTATCTGCCAATTGTCGTAAATTACAACCATTTACTTTAATAATATTAGTCTGCTCAATAAATGTTTTCAATAAAGAATTAACAATCTGTTTCTTTTTATCATACCTATTAAGCAATTTTTGCCACGCTTCATCATAACCATTTTCACATACCGGAATATGCTTAATTATAGCAGCTGGCTCTTCTAACAATAAACCTTTCAAATACTGAAATTTCTGTACTTTGCTTAAAGATTCATTACCATGCACTGTTGAAACATATAAATCTTTGAAATTGAGCCAGTCTGTATAATTACCATTAAACGATGGAATATTAAGCCGTGGCAATTTAAAATCACCCTTAATAGAAATGCACTGGATTAATATTCGTAGAAATAACATTTTCATTAATAACAATTTCATCCAACAAATTTTGCAATTTGACTCTGGAATCGAAATACAGTTCCGTAATCATACCTTCTATAATCAATGATTTCTCAAAATTCCCAAAACAAACTACCCCTAATACAGTTTATCAACAAGTCTTTTATGAGATCAAAAGCAAGTATTCTGGTTATAAACACATTTTCACTGACGTATCAAAAGCAAACGAACACGTCGGCTTTTCCACAATAATTAATGATCAAGTTACGGCAGAAAAATTAAACACATCTTGCTCGGTATTTACTGCAGAAATAAAAGCTATATTTTCATCTCTAGAATCAATAGCCCAATCTGTTCATAGAAAGTGGGTGATATTCACTGACTCGAAGAGTTCAGTGGAAGCCATCACTCATTGCAATAATAACAGTCATCCTATAGTCATCCAGTCATATCTTTTATACAAAAACCTTATGCAAAATAATTTTTGTGTTCTCTTTTGTTGGATTCCTGGTCATGTGGGCATTGCAGGCAATGAGGCAGCCGACTCAGCTGCCAGAGCTGCAAGTATCCTGGTCGATAATAGTGTCCCTTTCGATGATATCAAAAACGCCATCGGTGTAAGCCTCAACACGTATTGGCAGGGGACGTGGAATTCACAAATCCAAAATAAATTGCATTCGATCCAGCCCTCCACTAGAGGTTTCAAATCATTAAATATCACCAGGAAAGAACAAGTCTTAATAACTCGACTTCGCATTGGACATACCAGATTTACTCATAAATATCTCTTATGTCATGAACCAGCTCCAACATGCATTACATGTGATGTAAATCAGACAGTGTTGCACATTTTATGCAACTGCCCAAATTTTAATCTAATTCGTTATAAATATTTTAATAATTCTAACCCATCTTTGAAGGAGTTGCTGGGGGAGCCGCCCCATCGCAATTTGTACTCCTTCCTCCAGGAGATTGGATTCTCCTTTTTAATTTAGTGTTTGTCTCGACATTATGTGATTTCGTCCTTCCTTTGTTTTTCAAGATATGTTTTGCCCTTTTTGTATTTATCTTCAAATCGTTTAAATGTTTTTATCGGTTACACTTTTTAACACTAGCACTTGAAGTTTTATGCTTTCTTCTTCAAAATATGCTTTTATTTACCTTATTCTTTTATGAAAAATAAATAGCTTATAATAAAATATCGTTTGGCGCAGTATAGCCCTCAAGGGCTCTTGCGCCATAAAAATCAAACCAACCAACCAACCAACAGTTCCGTAAATTCTTCAATTTCCGAATCTTTTTCAGGCAAAAGCCCATCATATTTATCAAAATCTTTAAACGCTTCTTCTACCTTTTCCAATCTAATAAGAATATCATTTTTAGATAACACAGATTGCAATGAATTGCGAATTCTGGTTAATGAGGCTTTAGCTCGCTCACGGAGCTATTTTGCTTCTATATCTTCCATACCAAAGTCAGCGGCTCTTTCTAATTCCATAAAAATTCAAGAAAAGATTATACTTATCTTTCCAATTTTTTTCCAGATATCTCGCCGGTGCCTCCAATTTTATGTACGTTGCGCCAGAGGAAAAATTTCCACGTACACAAAAAAAAACCGTAATTTTATGTGTGTAAAAACAAGCCACACAACATCATTGAGTTTTCAGCCAAAACTGCCATTTTTATTATTATCGTTCCATGGAACAAGACAAAAATTGCGCCCTCTATATTAAAGTAGAAGTTAAGAATTAAAGTAGAAGTTATTAAATAGAAATATAATCAAACACTGTTAATATTCCTCCTAGAAAGTCAGCACCGATCAGCATGCCAATTGCCAATAGGAAGAGTTTCTGGACCGATCTCATATAGTTCAATTCCTCGAAGTTTTAATTATTGTACTAAATGTGGTTCTCGTATACGAGTCAAAGAAGAACATATCTTTGGCTGGTTCAAAATGTTCAAAATTGACATGTTGCCCGAAAATCTTCTATCAATACTCTGAATATTGATGTCATAGCGACCATGTCTAACTTCATCTGTTTTCCTACCACAAAATAGTCTGTACCTGAAGGATTCAACCTTAATTTTTTAACAACTTGTTTGTATGATCGCTATGATTCATCATCAAGTACGGCTCTGACATAAATTTCTTGTGACTACAAAATAGGTTTACTTTGACTATTTCCTGACTTTATACTTGAAGGAAAAATAAAAAGTATAAAAGAAAGAATCGTTTGGCCAGTGGCGCAGCCACGGGAGGGGTTTTGGGGTTAAAACCCCTCCCAGAACACAAGCACATTCATTTCTTCCATTAAGATCAAGGGAAAAAGCAGAGTATTTGAGCTTTTCCAAGCGGAATAGGTTTCAACAAAATATTTTACTGTTTTTAATAATCGGGAAGCAGTCAGAAATTGCTTTTCAATTCTTAAATATAAAAGTTGTATTTCATGATAAGCACCCCACGTCCCCCTTGGTATAAGATAGCTAAAATGGTGTCAATAAAGCTCTACAGAGTATCATGGTCCCTCAGCACTTCCATCTCTGCACAACTCCTTTTTAGGGACATCTAGTGAGGGGAAGACTACCGCACCCGATTTTCTGAGGCTCTTAACCAATTCTCATCGAAAGATAGAAACCGTTATTAGCTAGCATTTGACATTCAAAAATACATGAATGTATTTTAGGAGGAGCTTTTAAGTGATCTCGCGAAAAACACGCAAAAAGTGAATATAAGATTAAAGTAAAACTGATAATAAATATTCTGTGCTTTTCCCACTTTCTTCGTTTCATAGTGACATCAATACGAATTATTAATTGTTTTTAAGAAGTTACTTAGAATGAATAATTACTAATCTGTAGAAATTCTTTGATATTGAATAATTACGCACAAGGGCACCCATATGCAAAATTTTAAGGGGGGGGGGGCTCAAAAATTTTCCCCCGTGATTTAGCAGAATATTTTCCCCATGGAAACTGATTTTAGTACAGATTAAAGATGTTAAAATTTGACATTTTTTTATAACTTATTCATCATTGGCTCATATTAGTCATTAATGGCTGGAAAAGAAATTTTTATACATTTTTGCAAAGAAAAAAGCACTAAAAGCAAGGAAGTTCTCATTTCTAGGGGGGGGGGCTTGAGCCCCCCCCCCTCCCCCCTATATGGGCGCCCTTTATTACGCATTATAAATGAATGATAAAGAAAGCAACAATTTTTGATTTTGAAAACCCCTCCCAGAAAAATTTTCTGGCTGCGCCACTGCGGTTTGGCGCAGTTTAGTCCTTAAGGGCTCTTGCGCCATTAAAATCAAATAAACCAACGACCCATAAATTTCTGCATTTCTGATTTCTTAAATTTATCAATAGTGTTTTCAAACATATAACCTTCTGAGGCATAAGTTCCATAAATAAAGTGGACGCATTCATTTCTATCTTAGATTCATTAGGCAGTTGAACCTTATTTTTTCTACGCAACTCTGGGCATAAGATTGCGTAGTGTCGCTTTTCACACACACACAAGGCAATGAATACTACTGCGACAGTTTTTCGCCTTGTGTCCAATCTTCAAGCAGCAGCATCTACGTCTTACAATTAATTTTCTTTCTTCTGTACTCATTGAGGCAGCTTTATGACAGTCTTGACTATCATGACGTTTCTAGCAAAAAATGCACTCAATCTTACAAGACCTTTTGTATGAAGATGTTAAAGTCATTGCTGTTTGTTCATCTTGGCTTGAAGATTCCTTCTTACCTTTTGCAGGCTGACCAAAAGCTTTTTCGGATAAAGCCCGATGCTCTTCCTCTTCTATTTCATGACGCAACCTTTCCAACAGTTTCTCTTTCGTAATTTGGACGGTTTCTTCATCATCCACCTCACTATTTAATAAATATCTCGCCCAAGCCTTTAACACATCAGTTGGAAAACACGACTCTACAACCGGATACAACATGGCAGCATAATTTTGCTTAGTGACGCCCAATATTTCCAGAGCTCTTAAACACGGACGAAGCATGTTGTATAAATCAGAAAGTTTAATGTTAGCTTGGTTGTTTACCAATGTTAAAAGATCTCATTTGAACACGTAAATCAATAAATTATGTCTGCCAAGCCTGACTCGAGATGTTCAATAACCTTGTCATAATTTTCTTAGATGATAGATAACCTTCTACTACATTGCTCAAAACAATTAGAGGGGAGCAAGCAAAAAACTGAAGAAAAACCGTGCGAGACAACCACGTATTGGCATACAATGAATAGTACACACATATCAATGCGCAATACAGAAAAAAGACGTAAAAAAGTTTGGAATTAAGCTTTAATTCTTTGAAAATATGGAAAAAAACATGAAAAGATTTTTTAGGGCAACAATTTGGTTACATGTAAACGATGAAAAAAGATACTGTTTAGACATGATGCATAAGTTTTAATTGAGCATATCGTCTCCTCGAACAGCTAAGACTGCAGCATACCTCTTTACTATGGATGCGGTAAGGTTCTCGTTCTGACTTTGGAGAATACTCTTCCACTCCTCAAGAAGTGAAATCTCCAAGTCTCGAACAGTAACAGGCGGCCTTGTGCGCGCCGCAATGCATTATCCAAGCATGTTCCAAACATGCTCGACTAGATTCAGGTCAGAAGAGCACGCTGGCCATTCCATACGCTGTATTGTTTCAGCTTCAAGCATGTTTTCCACCGAGCTCTATGCCGTCGGGCAATATCACCTGGTAGTACTGGGACCAGCTGGGTATTTACCCGATCAACATCCTGGAAATAGTGATGTTGATCGGGTAAATACCCAGCGGGTAGGTAAATATTTTTTGGGTATTTACCCAAGGCCTGGTTAAATACCCAAAAACTTGGTATATTACAAAAAAATGCCAAAAGTGAGTGGGAAATTTTTAAAAAAAAATCTAAATATGAAATAATTGGTAAAACTGATTCATATGTATTACACAGTTTATAATATTTTTTTTTATTGAAAGACTTGATGAAATTATGAAAGAAACATATCGTGAACCAAAGAATCTTTCTTTTCAACGTCATAATTGGAGAAGTATAAGCAATTCAATGATGAACTTCAGGATTTCAAAATCGCAATCTAGGTTAGTCATATCTAGAAGATGAAAACGGTCGGAAAAAAACCGGAAAATTTCGAAAAAAAAAAGGTAAAAAAAACGTTTTTTTTCCGAAGGGTTTAATTTTCACTCCGGAAAAATTGAAAACTTATTTTTTTTAAACTTTTCAGAAAGTTTTAATTGAAATTTTCAGCAAAAAGTGATTAAAAACTTCTCATACTTAAATTCTGATGCAATTCTCCCCCCCCCCCTCCTTGTATGTTAAAATACTGTCTAACTTTGATGATGCAAGTTGTTGTATGATAATATAATTTGCATATAAATCAAAAACCATTTAATACTTTTTGCAAAAAAAATAAATAAATAAATAAAATAAAATAAACCAATATCCTTAGTGAAAAAAAAATTTTTTTTTTCGTAATAAAACTTCATAACTTTAATCACAGAACTATATTTTTGCTGACTATGCGAACCAAATGTACAGGATGCGGCAAAATAAACCGGCAAACAATTTTCCGTGTAACTTTATCAAAAATAAATAAATTGACAAAACACAAATAATAGTACCCCCCCCCCCCCCGTGTCCGTTTACCTTGTCGTGGTGGGGGGCTTGCGGTGTGGTGAGTTCGGGGCGAGTTCTTGGGAGGAGTAGTGAACCCCAGTTGCTCAAACAGAATATCAGCGGGAAGGGACTTTTGTTACCTTCCTTCCCTCATCATACTTACCAAATTCGGACAGAACCCCCTAAGCCAAGGTGTCTCTACCGTGCCCGTGGCTGCGTGGTACTGGGGATAGGCGGTGCCTCAAACGGTTGACGTCAGGGATAGCAGGCGAACCCTGGTGTAAAAGCCTTACCCCTATGCAGGGGGGCTACGGTGCTTTAAGTGCCAGCGCTTTGGGCATTCCAAGCTGTCATGTCGTAGTACATAAACTTGTGCCAGATGCTCTGAGACCGGCCATGATAGCAATGAATGCAAAAAGGAATTCAAATGTGTCAACTGCAAAGGAGACCATCCCTCTTACTCTAGAAAATGTCCAAAATGGCTCTCCGAAAAGGAAATACAAGTAATCAAAACCACTCAGAACATATCACATCCAGATGCCACAAAAATTGTCCAGTCTCGTACGCCTTCAGCCGGACTTTCATATGCTGCAGCAGTAAGAAAAGTATTCAATTCTAACAGCACACAAACAGATCCTCAAATTATTACAAAAGCCAGCGCTAAATCAACTATTTCCCCTAAATCAAAAAATAAACAGCTCAATACTCCTAAGCCTCCACAAAAAAATAGTAACGAAATTAAAATACAAACTACACAAATCCCGAGTAAAACTTACTCATCTACAATAATTTCGAACAAACCAACTGATCAAAAACAAAAGAAAACTTTGGAAAAAAAGAAAATTATTCAAACGCGCGCAAAAATTGGAGTAGCCTCTAAACAGAGGCCCCCAAAATTTTATAATTTTTAAAAAGGAGACTTTTTACTTTCTAGTAAGAAAGTAAAATTAACCAAATCCCAAATCGAAAAATACAAACAACCTCCTCCCCAAGAGGAGGACGAGGATGTTGATTTTGAAGATCTTCCGCCATCTGACGACGAAGGGTGGACGGACCATCCTCCTTCATGAGCTGCTTCCTCTTCCTCCGGCCGTTTCTCCTTTCTTTCCTCATCATGACCTTGAGCATTCTTTCTTGGAATTGTCAGAGTTACTCGCATAATGTCACAGACATCAAAGATCTTGTCGAATATCACCAACCGGCCATATTCTGTCTGCAAGAAACATTTCTGTCCCCCTGTTGATAGACCGAGGTTGAAAGGTTTTGACATATACCGCAAGGACTACTTGTCTGGAGACCGTCGTTCTGGAGGAACGGCATTGCTAATCTCTAACGATTACGCATCTAGCCAGCTCAATATCAACACATCCCTGCAAGCAGTAGCTGCGCGCGTTCACCTTCACTCGCTGTTCACAGTTTGTTCTGTATATATCCCACCTTCTTATGACTTAAGAAGCGTGGAGTTGCAGACACTGGTTGATCAACTCCCTCCCCCATTTGTCATCTTGGGGGATTTCAATGGCCATAATCCTCTCTGGGGGAGTCCAGACTCCAAGAATAGAGGTTTAACAATAGAAAATTTTATTGAAGACAATGACCTTTGCATTCTACTACAGACTACACCAGTGGCGACATTCCAATCAGGATAACCTCTACTGGACGCTGCGGCCATCAGCAGCATCAGCAAGCCCGACTTCGCATTGATCGAGCTGATTGGGCAGCATTTACCCAGTTTGCAGAAATAACATCGGAAGATGTGACTAATATTGATATTGATGTAGCGGTAAAGCGCGTAACCGACATTATCTTAAACGCAGCTAACGCTGCTATACCAAAAACCACTAAAGGCAGGATCAAGTTTCCTTAGCCTTGGTGGAACCTTGATTGTCAGGAAGCTCATAAGGCACAAAAAAAAGCATGGAGCACTTTTCGTCGATATCCGACTACACAAAATCTTGTGGCACTTAAACGAGCTCGTGCTGACGCTCGGAGGATTCGACGAAAAAGCCAGCGGGACTCGTGGCAGACCTACGTCAGCACAATCACGACGTCCACCCCATCTAAGACAGTGTGGGGTAAAATTAAAAAAAATTCTTGTAACTACAATATGTTTTGTGCTCCCATTCTGGAGGAAAATGTTCAACTTTTATCTGATCACAGAGAGGTGGCTACTGCCTGGCGACTCATTTGGAAGAAGTCTCCAGTGCAAATAACTTCATTAGAAAATATTCTGCAGCTTTTTAATAGAATTTATTCTGAACATAGATTCCCAAAATCCTTGAGTCAAGCAATAGTTATCCCTACCCTTAAACCAAATAAACAATCTGATAAACCTGAGAGCTATAGACCTATAGCTCTCGCCAGTTGCCTATTTAAAGTCATGGAACGGATGGTAAACGCCAGACTGATGCACATTCTGGAGTCACACCATCTCATATCCTCATATCAAAGTGGATTTAGGCGTGGCAGCTGCACAATTGACAATCTAATGCTTCTCGAAACATCAATAAGAGAAGCATTTCTTAAACGAAAACATCTTGTGAGCGTATTTTTCTATATTGAAGAAGCATACGACCGTACCTGGAGGTATGGGATCCTCAAAACCCTGCACGAGTATGGGTTACGAGGTAATTTACCCATCTTTCTCTCCAATTATCTGAAACATCGTTCGTGTACGCGTCAAGTCTGTTCTGTCGGATACCTTCATTCAAGAAGAAAGCGTACCCCAGAGAAGTGTACTAAGCGTAACTCTAATCGTAATAGCAATCAATGGGCGGAAGAAAATGGGTTCACTTTCTCTGCTCAAAAAACATTCTGTATCCACTTCTGCCGTAAAAGAGGGCTTCACCCTGATCCAAATCTTCTCCTGAATAATCAACCAATAGCTGTAAAAGATCAAGGAAAATTCTTGGGTCTCACACTTGATAAAAAACTTAAATTTTTACCGCACATACAAGAGTTAAAAAAGAAATGTTCATTAAAATTAAATATCCTTAAAGTCTTAGCGAACACTTCTTGGGGTGCTGATACAGAGTCTCTGTTAAGAATATACAGGGCTCTGATACGCTCAAAACTTGATTATGGATATCAAATTTATGGCTCTGCTGCAAAAACCTATCTGAAAAGTTTGGATCCAATACATAATCAGGCACTGCGCATCTGCACAGGAGCATTTTGAACTTCGCCTGTCAACAGTCTTCATATCCTTGCACACGAACAATAGCTAAACAATAGACGCCTCAAACTTTCTTTAAATTTTTACTTCAAAATAAAACCTTGCACTAATCACCCGGCCTACATCTCCACATTTTTAATCCACCTAATGTTGCTTTATTTCTACATCGGCCTTCGATGACCCCAACATTTGGGATCCGAATGCGTCGGGTACTCTCAGACCTGCAGCTATCAGATTTCAAAACCGTCAACACAATAAAACTAATTGAACCATGGTGCGAAGTCATACCTTCTATAATCAATGATTTCTCAAAATTCCCAAAACAAACTACTGCTAATAGTTTATCAACAGGTCTTTCATGAGATCAAATCAAGTATTCTGGTTATAAACACATTTTCACTGACGGATCAAAAGGAAACGATCACGTCGGCTTTTCCGCAATAATTAATGATCAAGTTACGGCAGAAAAATTAAACACATCTTGCTCGGTATTTACTGCAGAAATAAAAGCTATATTTTCATCTCTAGAATCAATAGCCCAATCCGTTTATAGAAAGTGGGTGATATTCACTGACTCAAAGAGTTCAGTGGAAGCCATCACTCATTGCAATAATAACAGCCGTCCTTTAGTCATCGAGTCATATCTTTTATACAAAAACCTTATGGAAAATAATTTTCAAGTTACCTTTTGTTGGATCCCTGGTCATGTGGGCATTGCAGGCAATGAGGCAGCCGATTCAGCTGCCAGAGCTGCAAGTATCCTGGTTGATAGTAGTGTCCCTTTCGGTGATATTAAAAAACGATATCGTTGTAAGCCTCAACACGTATTGGCAGGGGACTTGGAATTCAGAAATCCAAAATAAACTGCATTCGATCCAGCCCTCCACTAGAGGTTTCGGATCATTAAATATCACCAGGAGAGAACAAGTCTTATTAGCTCGACTTCGCATTGGACATACCAGATTCACCCACAAATATCTCTTATGTCATGAACCAGTTCCAACATGCATTACATGTGATGTAAATCAGACAGTGTTGCACATTTTATGCAACTGTCCAAATTTTAATCTAATTCATTATAAATATTTTAATAATTTTAACCCACCTTTGAAGGAGTTGCTGGGGGAGCCACCCCATCGAATTTGTACTCCTTCCTCCAGGAGATTGGATTCTCCTTTTTAATTTAGTGTTTGTTTCGTCATTATGTGATTTCGTCCTTTCCTTATTTTTCGAGATATTGTTACGTCTATTTTGTCTTTATCTTCAGATTGTTTAAAAAGTTTTTTAACGTTTATATGTTTTTATCGGCTGCACTTTTTAATACTAGTACTTGAAATTTTATGCTTTCTTCTCCAAAATATGCTTTTATTTACTTTATTCTTAAATGAAAAATAAAAAACATATAATAAAATATCGTTTGGCGCAGTATAACCCCCAATGGCTGTTGCGCCTTAAAAATCAAATCAATAAACCCACCAAATAATAGTATTATGAGACGAACTTTGGCAATCAATGAATTAATTTGTTTCAAACTGGTCGCCTTTTGAAGTAACAACTGGTGCAACTGCTGGTTTTGAAGGTGCAACTGCTCATTGAATTTTTCATTTAAGAGCCACCAAGTCCTTTACTCAACCCTATTCCCCATAAAGCAATTTTTTAAGAGAGTCCAAACTTATGTGTAGTTTGGGGTAGACCTTTGACTCTAAAACAGGCCATACAGTGTAATAAATGGGATTGAGGTCTAGCGAGTAGAGAGTCCACTAAAGATGATATAATGTCAAAAACAATGCTTTTTGGCCGTATGAACTGGTGTGAAGTCAAATTGAAATCCCCAGTCTACATTGCTATGCCGAAGTGCTCTTATATTAGGTCCAGAGAAGTACAACAGCTTCTAAAATGTCCATCTGGTACACTTTTTGATTCTTTTTATGGCCCTCATCCAGAAAAAACCAGAGATTTTTTGTCACTTGCAGGGCCGATACTAGCAGGTGTGCAGCGCGTGCACCGTACACGAGCTGCCAAGGTAAGGGGCGGCCGTAGCCCGCATACATTTCTACTAATCAAGCACAATTTCTCAAAAAATTTTCACAACAAAACTTTAAATTAGTCGAATAGACTTAGGCTGAATTTTAAATCTTATTAAAGAATCAAAGTAAGACTTGTAAGTATGAGCTGGTTGAACGGTAAATCAGTGAAAGATATCTGTTTTAGAGCGGACTTGCGGCACGTCTCAAACGTTTCTGGCATCTTTCATACGAATGCCTGAACTTCTTGAAACTCGTAAAACTTCTGTTTGAGCTGTTTTTGCCTTTAGTCGCACTTATCTTTAACAAATTCCCTCATCTTACGAACAACTTCTCTCGTGGAAACACAAGAATTTCATTGAACTCACTTTTGGATGACCTGACAATTTATTGAAATGTTCACTGTTCGTTTTTGTACACTTTCTGGACATCGACTATCATTTCCAAGCTACTTGAAGCAGCATACCGCATCAAACAGTGTTTGCTGAGGCTCAACAAGCAAACGAACTGTTTTTCTGCTTGTTAAACCACTTTAAAATAGCAGGACTTTGCTTAAAACTGTAAGAAAACTGAAAAACAATCCATAAGCTGTGAGATACATTGTAAATTATTTTCTAATAAAGTGAGAACAAAAATAAATAAGACACGCATTAAAATGAAATTACTTTACTTCCATTCAATAATGCGATTTTTTTTTTTTTTTTTTTGCCGCACCCTGTGTACTACCCTGCTAAGCACAAAAGTGGAATCTGCAGTTGAGCTCAAGCTGAATATTGTGTTTTGAAGTTTGGTTCTTCCATACATTTGATTCAGATGTCTTCTCTTTTTTTTTCTTTTTTAGAGTTTTTAACAAAATAGTTCCTGATCAAATGGCCCTAAAACATTTTATTTATGAAGTAAAATATGAAATAGAGAAAAACTTGGTTATAATAACTCAGTTTTGTTCAAAAGGTGCAGGTATGATTATTTTTACTATTGTGCTTAGCAGGGCCGTATGAATAAACTGAAACTCCAGTTTAGGTTTTGGTTGAGCTTTAGAAACCATTGCGAAGTTTTGGTTTGGGGTTTCTGTTAGAAAGAAGAAAAAAAAAACAATTAGTTTAGATTTCAACTTAGACTGGATTGGAAAAAATCGAAACTCAATAGCTTTCATTTTCAGACAGTAAAGTTACATTGTATTATTTATTTTTTCAAACAATATCACTTATTCAGTAAGTTACCGCCCTATAGCCAGGGCTAAGGCAGAAATAAATGAAATGCACCGCCAGTTCAGTCAATTCCAGCCGAGGACTGCAGTTTCGTGCTTATTAGCACTCATCAGCCCGGCATAGGAAGTGAATGAGCTGGAGGTGGAAAACCTGGAAGTTTTGGAAAACCTGGAACCTTTCTTGGTGGAAAACCTGGAGGTTTTCCACCCTCAGCTCATTTACTTCCTATGCTGGCCTGATGAGTGCTAATAAGCACGAAACTGCAGTCCTCGGCTGGAATTGACTGAGCTGGCGGTGTATTTCATGAATATCAATCATGTTTGAAAGTCAAAAATTACAATTATTATTTCATGTTTCAAAGGCAATCTAAAAAAGAAAATGTATTTGTTATGATTGGGCACACCTTACCCAATATGATTGGTTGAACGAGGACTTGACTTATTTCTAGTGTTTGACCAAGAAAGCTCTCAGTTATAAAACAAAACGTTTTTTTTTTCTAATTAAACTTACCTTTATGTGTACTTTCTGTCAAGTAGAAAAAGAAGATATTTGGATTGCTTGTATATTTTTTAATGCTTAACCCTCTATATGTTCCCAGAACACAGAGCTATTAAGAAATCCTATTTTTATTCATTAAAAAATCAAATTTTCCATTTTTTCTCGAAAAAAAAACGGTTTTTTTCCACCACTTCAAAATTTTCGGAAATTTTACATCTCTAGTGGTATCCAAAATGGAAAAAAAAAGGAAGCATGAGGGATGTTTGGAAGAATAAACTGAGAAGTTATTAAGAATATGGTGTCATTTATTTATTTTATTGCTGTTACGTGATAACGTGGCAAATATAGATATAGGAACAGTTTTCACATTAATGAGCAAAAAAAATCAAAATATTGATTTCTGTTGCCTTGCTCATTTGGATTTGCTCCCCGGTACTTCATGATGAAATTGTATTCAAACTATTTTTAATACACGCAATTAGTGATGTAGGGTGAAAAGGTAATTTTTTTTCTTCTTTTGGAAGGGGGGTATTTATCCGAAGGCAGGTTAAATCTTCTAGTAATTGCGCATTTTGAAAAAAAAAAAAATAGGTGGTATCAAAAGGTGATTTTCTTTTTAAAACATAAACTTTTAAAAACATTTGAGACAGTATCAAAATTCCTTCCTGCTGCAAGTGCAGCTATCTTTAACTTTTCTTTCTCATTGGCAGTTCTTTATCATTTTAAAACAAATCTCAGCAGTTTCTTTCCTTTAGAATTAATTTAAAAAAAACTTTTTTAAACATCTCCAAACACATTTTACTGAAAAAGGATTTATGAAGTATTTTTATGCTAACATTTATGTTGTATTGCATTTAGTTTTAGTATTAAATAGTTTTGTTTTTTAAATTAAAACATTGTAAAACAGCTGTAACGTCTATTTTTTTCACACACTCAATACATATGCTTGAAATACAATAAAAAGAGAAAGTCAAAATATCAAAATGAAATAAGCAAACTAAGGACTGATACGTTATCAGGGGGTAGACCAGCCACTTAGTTCGCAAGGTCCATTCTTCAGAACATCTTTGGTTTGTTTCTATTTGTGAATTTTAAATGTTTCTGTATATTATCACTTGAACTAGGTTTGGACACTTGAACTAAGTTTGGAGGAAATTTCTCCAAAAGATATAGGTAAATAAATAGTAATAATAAATTGAGCGATATGTCATGGTGGGACATATTACTGAGTTATAAAAGACTAGGACCTTAAAAAATTGATGTTTGCTTTTTTTGTAACCAGTTAAGCTTTTTACTTTTTTTAGACTGCCTTTTTATATCTGAAATTTGGCAAGCAACATTGATTAGGCATATCCACAGTGGCGTAGCTAGACCCGACTTTCGGGGGGGGGGGGGTTACTTCTTTTATATATATATATATATATATATATATATATATATATATATATATATATATATATATATATATATAATATGTATATATATATATATAATCGCTTGGAATTTTTTCCTTTTCTTCTTTTTTTTCTTTCTCTTCTCTCTTCTTTTTCTCTTTTTTTTTGAGACTAACGTTTCGGGGGGGGGGGGGGGGGGGTTGTCCCCAAAACCCCCCCCCCCCCCCTTAGCTACGCCCCTGCATATCCAACACATTTAATGTGAATATCATATTAGATTGCTAAGTTGTTTCACACAATAATTCTTTAAATATGTGATCAAAATACAATTTTTGGGCAAAAATTGATTGTTTTGTATGAGGTTGGTTATAATATACATAGTGGAATACATACAGAAAAGTATTTTAGATATATATAAATTTTTGAAATAAATACCCCGGTAAATACCCTGGGTATTTACCCCTAAAAATAAATACCCGGGTATTTTACATCACTACCTGGAAAACAAAGGAATCTCCAATGGCTCCAGCATAAGGGATGCCATGAGGTCGCAGTATCTCGTCTGCATACCTTCGGCCCGTCAAAGTGCCATTCCGAAAGATATGCAGGTCCGTACGTCCGCCTATGCTGATTCCACCCCATACCATCCAACCAACTCATCTGTATTGTGACCTTTCGCGAATAAATGCGGGGTTATTTCAAGTGCCCCTGTCCCTCCATACCAGAGCAATTCGGGTGTTACACTCTAGACTGATTTGAGACTCAATTTCGATGTTCAGCAGCCCATCTTCGGGCCGCACGGTGGCGTGGGGTCAACGGAATGCAGATTATTGGCCTACGTGCATAGAGCCCTCCTTCTTGAAGTCGATTACTTCTTGTTTGGCTGGACATCTTTCGTCCTGTTGCCAAGAGCAACTGTCTTTGCAGCTGCGTTGCATTTTCTGTTCTGTTTCGTCGGGCTGTTAACAGTATATACCGGTCATAAGTTGCTGTACTTAAAGCCCTGAATCCTTCTCTTAAGTGGCGCCACACTTTGATCCATGCACTGCGCGCCGCTTTCGACTGCCATTGGACGCGGGCAGTCACGTGGGTTCAGTCCGCCATTTTGTGTCGTTGCCTGTGTGATTTCACTGTGCGGAAGCGGAATACTAGATATTTTCTCTTTGCTATTCGTATTTTTCATCAAACGCTATCTTTAATGTGAAGTGCTTGGTGTAGTGCATTAAGATGTTCTAAAGTTCAAAATTACTATATCGAAATACATTGAAAGATTATTTATGTATTTAAAAAAAATTTTATCAATACTGCTGTGCAATTTCAGATACTTTTTGAAACTCTTGTTGAAATTGTAATATTTTTTACTTTTCATGAAACTGTCTATGGTTTGTTAATTTTCATGGGATAATAAGGACATTCACTAAAATCATCATAAATAGTTCCTTCAAATATTGTAAAGCTCAACTATGTAACGGCACCTAATAAATTGCTAGCAGTAGTAAAATATTTGTCCTGTTTCTAAAACTGATTTTTCTGAGTTTAAGATAACAAAGCCGTCAAAATTTAAATATACTAATCATTTTATTAATTTTTAATGTAAATTTTCTATTGTTTAGTTAGTTTCAAAATGTCTCAGTAACTAGCTAAATTATTTTAGGAACACGTCGTTTTGCTTTTAATTGTGTCGTAGCCATGAGTTTCAGTATGTTGCCAAGTTAATTATTTATCTATTTTGGGCATAAAAATTAAGATATTAAAAGTATGAAATTATTCATTAAAAAAAATTAAGCTTCTTTGAGATTATAGTAACATGTAACTCAAGCCAAGTTATATAATTACGTAAAGATTTTTTTTCCCCGGAAAAAAATTGTTTTCGTTTAATTTTTATTTTGATGTGAAAACCTTTTTAATAATATATATATATATATATATATATATATATATATATATATATATATATATATATATATATATATATATATATATATATATATATATATATATATCCCAGTATCTGTTAATTTATAAATTCATTATTGCTATTTATAACAGTTCGTAATCTGCACTCTTTTATTTGAACTCCTATTGGTATCAAATAATTCAATTTTTATTATTTTTTTAAATATTGATTTAAAACTGGTTACATTTTATTATCAGTTCGTTGAATTTTTAAGAACTAGTAGTATCCTTAAAAATCAGGTTTAAATGAAAGGCATTTTTTAATGTAAAATCGTCATGAGAAACAAGAAAGTGTTGGTAAAAGTTATTAAAAAAAAAATGGAAGAGTCCTGCTAAAAATAAAACCTTATTAGTTAAAACAAAAAGAAAATTTAAATTTTTTAGAAGTGAATAATTTTCCATAAGAAAACTACACACATTTGTTATATAAATGATACTGCTTTGCATGAATAAGTTCAAACTGTTGCCCACAAATAATTTATGACATAGTTAATTTAGCTCACTACTGTTCTACTCAGTAGTGGATTTAAGGGGTTGCAAAAGACCGTGCCCCCCCCCCCCCAAAGGATGAATTTATTTAACTATTTTATTCACTATTTTTTAATCGACTTCTCCATAGCATTTTTTTTATATAGTTAATTAAACAGAACACAAAACACACATAGAGCATATTTTGAATAATAGCATTTTCATTTGCTAAAAAAGTCATACTAGAGTCTTAGAGTGGCAGAATACATTTATACATTTAACTCCCTGGTTTTGAATTCAAGGGAACGTAATATCGCGATTCGTCCATTAATTTTTCTTTGATGGAATCAATAACTAACATTCTTCAAAAAATGTGCAGGCGTGCCTAAAAGAATTATTTTGATCCAGGAAGCTATTTGCGAAATAATAGCTTTTTCTTTTTCGGCTTATAAAAAATGCAAAATGAAAGAAATCATATAGTAGTTTCTTGAGAAAACCATGATATTAATGGAGGCTGCATGTAATATGAATATGTTATCTCAATTGTATCATGGCTTCAAGAATAATTAACAACTGCTTTGAAATCCACACAGAAATTGTCCTGAATTTTTCAGTAAAACCTATATGTTTAACAGCTATGATTTTCTTAATTAAATGATATTTTATAGTTAAAATACTATAAAATAACATTAAAAACTCAAATGAGGTATGGGTATTAACCTTGCCCTCGTGTTATAATCATTACGACATTGTTCCTAAAATTAAAACCGCTAATTGTATAGCATTTCGGTAACATTATTATGGTTTACTATTTAATTGGCTTGAAACGTTAAAGATGTTTTACGTCCACTTTCAAAGTATATTGGTGCATAATATGTATGTACTTAGAAGTGGATCATTAATTTAAGGGATCCTAAAAAATTTAGAAAAAGACATTTTAAAATAAAGTAATGAAAACTTTGTTATGAAACATCGTATGTGGCAGGGGGAAGGAGGAGGTGCTATTCAATTTCCCGGCCCCCCTCCGAGAGATTTTTCTTATCCGCCCCTGGTTCTACTACACCAACTTTCTAATAATAAGGTCTATATGGGGAAAAAAAAGAAATTACTCTTAAAAATGGTCGAAAATTTCTTTAAAAAAACCTTTTTACTAATATTCGGTTTAATAATAAAAAAAATATTTTACCAAGGTAAAATTCAACATTTTTGTACGTATATTATCAGTTACATAAGTTACGATTAAAAATCTGTAAACATACGTTGATAAAAAGATACTTTTCAATGAGCGAAACTCTGTATTTTTCTACTGTTGAGATAGGGAGAAAGTTGCGGAACGACACAAAATGGCGGGGGCTTTAGCTGTACTGGCGTGTGACCGACCTTGCCCTGGTCGATGTCTAACATTTCCTGTCTCTTGGAATCGATTCCACAACCTTGCAACAACACTTCTGGAGACTCCAACAGCGTCCGCTCCACTACGTTATGTTTGCCCGGATTCCAGTCTGCTTATAACACGCCATGTCATGGATTCCGGTAAATCACGTTGGCAAGTAACCTTGTCTTAAGAAAAAATACTGCGCAATCGAATTTCACAGTTACGGCAATAAAACAGACGTTTCTGCAACATCCCGATTTCTACCCTTATCTCTTTTTTCTGGTTTTTGACGTCATGAACACTGATTTGCATATAGTTTTCTTCTTCCGTTTCCTGGTAGGCTTTAAAGTATGGATTATTCATTTTCTATTACTTACATCTTTGCGTAATTTTGTTAAAACCATGTGCTCCCCTAATTGTTTTGAGCAGTGTAGACTGTCTTTCGAAATGGGCTTCAAAGGTGAAAAGAAGATACTGAAATTTATCCTCTTCTAATGTACTACTATCTTCATGAATACGACTGTATCGCGCCCAAAAGGCAACCCAAGTCCTTGGCATTAGGTTATATTAGTTCAATACAACTTTGGAAGCTTCAACTTTCCAATTATAGCTGCATCAGTTGGCAAAGAAGCGTCAAATGTACTTCGACGTAAACAATGCTCGTATTCTATTTTAAGTTCCATAAAGCGATCCCTATACGTTTCCATTTTATCATATTCCTTATTGCTTTGCTCATAAATTTCCAATGTTTGAGCAAAAGCTCTAAATAAACGCTCGGCTGAATCCGCCAACTTATTAAAAATTACGTTCCTTACCTCCACGACTTCTTTCTCTCCTGTTTTCTTTCAAATTTATTGCAAACCGTGGTATATAACCTTCGTAAATTCGTTCTTTTTCTTTCCATAATATTTCAATTTTGTCGCATTTCTAGGAGACAACGACATTTTTGTTTTCGTTATCAAACATATTCGCTATCATATTCAAATCTGGAAGTACAAAGCTCCAATGACACGGACGCCAATTTTTGTTACTCAAACAAAACTTCGTAATCCCGGGTACAAAAATTATTGAAGACAACATGACATAAAATGCACAGGATATAATTCTTACATATTGAGCAACTTAAACGTAACTATCTTAAATATTTAAAACTGATCTCGTTTGTATCTATGTGAACGACAGAAAACTGGGCATCGAACCAGGTATCGATAGATTCGTAATTTTCTTGGCTACATGCTTAGCTATGTGGCATTGCTGTGCGACTTTAATTAGCGGAGATATTAATTAAAAACGTAACATATTTTCTTATCGGTTCTTTTTTCGGAAGACTTTTTGCTATAATTTTCCCCATCCTTCTGGCAAGAGGCTAAGCGGAAGTGACTCGCAGAGGGGTCAATCCATGTGAAATCATACAGGAAAAGAAAAATTTATCCTCTTCTAATGTACTACTATCTTCATGAATACGACTGTATCGCGCCCAAAAGGCAACCCAAGTCCTTGGCATTAGGTTATATTAGTTCAATACAACTTTGGAAGCTTCAACTTTCCAATTATAGCTGCATCAGTTGGCAAAGAAGCGTCAAATGTACTTCGACGTAAACAATGCTCGTATTCTATTTTAAGTTCCATAAAGCGATCCCTATACGTTTCCATTTTATCATATTCCTTATTGCTTTGCTCATAAATTTCCAATGTTTGAGCAAAAGCTCTAAATAAACGCTCGGCTGAATCCGCCAACTTATTAAAAATTACGTTCCTTACCTCCACGACTTCTTTCTCTCCTGTTTTCTTCCAAATTTATTGCAAACCGTGGTATATAACCTTCGTAAATTCGTTCTTTTTCTTTCCATAATATTTCAATTTTGTCGCATTTCTAGGAGACAACGACATTTTTGTTTTCGTTATCAAACATATTCGCTATCATATTCAAATCTGGAAGTACAAAGCTCCAATGACACGGACGCCAATTTTTGTTACTCAAACAAAACTTCGTAATCCCGGGTACAAAAATTATTGAAGACAACATGACATAAAATGCACAGGATATAATTCTTACATATTGAGCAACTTAAACGTAACTATCTTAAATATTTAAAACTGATCTCGTTTGTATCTATGTGAACGACAGAAAACTGGGCATCGAACCAGGTATCGATAGATTCGTAATTTTCTTGGCTACATGCTTAGCTATGTGGCATTGCTGTGCGACTTTAATTAGCGGAGATATTAATTAAAAACGTAACATATTTTCTTATCGGTTCTTTTTTCGGAAGACTTTTTGCTATAATTTTCCCCATCTTTCTGGCAAGAGGCTAAGCGGAAGTGACTCGCAGAGGGGTCAATCCATGTGAAATCATACAGGAAAAGAAAAATTTATCCTCTTCTAATGTACTACTATCTTCATGAATACGACTGTATCGCGCCCAAAAGGCAACCCAAGTCCTTGGCATTAGGTTATATTAGTTCAATACAACTTTGGAAGCTTCAACTTTCCAATTATAGCTGCATCAGTTGGCAAAGAAGCGTCAAATGTACTTCGACGTAAACAATGCTCGTATTCTATTTTAAGTTCCATAAAGCGATCCCTATACGTTTCCATTTTATCATATTCCTTATTGCTTTGCTCATAAATTTCCAATGTTTGAGCAAAAGCTCTAAATAAACGCTCGGCTGAATCCGCCAACTTATTAAAAATTACGTTCCTTACCTCCACGACTTCTTTCTCTCCTGTTTTCTTTCAAATTTATTGCAAACCGTGGTATATAACCTTCGTAAATTCGTTCTTTTTCTTTCCATAATATTTCAATTTTGTCGCATTTCTAGGAGACAACGACATTTTTGTTTTCGTTATCAAACATATTCGCTATCATATTCAAATCTGGAAGTACAAAGCTCCAATGACACGGACGCCAATTTTTGTTACTCAAACAAAACTTCGTAATCCCGGGTACAAAAATTATTGAAGACAACATGACATAAAATGCACAGGATATAATTCTTACATATTGAGCAACTTAAACGTAACTATCTTAAATATTTAAAACTGATCTCGTTTGTATCTATGTGAACGACAGAAAACTGGGCATCGAACCAGGTATCGATAGATTCGTAATTTTCTTGGCTACATGCTTAGCTATGTGGCATTGCTGTGCGACTTTAATTAGCGGAGATATTAATTAAAAACGTAACATATTTTCTTATCGGTTCTTTTTTCGGAAGACTTTTTGCTATAATTTTCCCCATCCTTCTGGCAAGAGGCTAAGCGGAAGTGACTCGCAGAGGGGTCAATCCATGTGAAATCATACAGGAAAAGAAAAATTTATCCTCTTCTAATGTACTACTATCTTCATGAATACGACTGTATCGCGCCCAAAAGGCAACCCAAGTCCTTGGCATTAGGTTATATTAGTTCAATACAACTTTGGAAGCTTCAACTTTCCAATTATAGCTGCATCAGTTGGCAAAGAAGCGTCAAATGTACTTCGACGTAAACAATGCTCGTATTCTATTTTAAGTTCCATAAAGCGATCCCTATACGTTTCCATTTTATCATATTCCTTATTGCTTTGCTCATAAATTTCCAATGTTTGAGCAAAAGCTCTAAATAAAACGCTCGGCTGAATCCGCCAACTTATTAAAAATTACGTTCCTTACCTCCA
The DNA here is from genome assembly GCF_026930045.1 of Uloborus diversus. Lineage (NCBI taxonomy): Eukaryota > Metazoa > Arthropoda > Arachnida > Araneae > Uloboridae > Uloborus > Uloborus diversus. Next base: position 173,437,737 of record NC_072731.1, read on the forward strand.
CGACTTCTTTCTCTCCTGTTTTCTTCCAAATTTATTGCAAACCGTGGTATATAACCTTCGTAAATTCGTTCTTTTTCTTTCCATAATATTTCAATTTTGTCGCATTTCTAGGAGACAACGACATTTTTGTTTTCGTTATCAAACATATTCGCTATCATATTCAAATCTGGAAGTACAAAGCTCCAATGACACGGACGCCAATTTTTGTTACTCAAACAAAACTTCGTAATCCCGGGTACAAAAATTATTGAAGACAACATGACATAAAATGCACAGGATATAATTCTTACATATTGAGCAACTTAAACGTAACTATCTTAAATATTTTCATTTTATGAAGCATATCGTAAGAGCTGAGATAAGCCAGCAACGACAATCACATTGACATGTAAGTGTGATAACAGCTATTTATCTGCCTCACAATTTTATCAGATAAAGCAAACTTTAACCAAGGGTTTTTTTTTTTTTTTACTGGTGTTCGCTTTTCTTTGATACTTTTTATGATTTGTTAGCAGTCTTCAAAGGGAAAGGGTCATGGCAAGGTAAGTTGAATTTTGTAAAATTTTTAAGATTCGTTAATTTTTTCATAAAAAATACGCTATTATAATGAATTTTCATCCATTAACTCTAGCTCCTATTTGATATATCTTTACCTTTTCTTCATTTGTTTAATTTAATGGATAGTTTTACTCTTTGACACAACAAAATATTCACATTTAATAGACATCACAACATCAATAACATTTTTACAGTTACTTAATTTTAAGTTTTTCACAAATTGTCATACAGTTTCAATCATACCTTTTGACATTAAAACTGGATCACTGTCGAAAAAATATTGAGACTAAGAGTATCCATTTTCAGCGACTAATTTAAAATTAAATGCATAATTAAGATAGAAATGAAATCTGTTACAAAGAGTAAAGTTTGCTGCATTTAGTACAAAAAGAATAATAAACAAAATATAGATTAATAAATGAACTTTAAATAGATGTTCGCCATTGATATAGGAAAATAAACGCTGGCGCATGCATCGCTCGTGCATGTTACTCTTCTTAAATTGAAAAATGTTTAGTAGAAATTTGAAACGCATTTTTCATAAATGAGTATAATCTTTTAACCTCTCTTCGCGAAGAAAGTCACATTACACTTCTTATAACTGCCAAATAATTTGTGATCTGGATTGAGCAAACTTCATTACTTGATACGAACTTTTTAATGCCAATGAGCATACATTTTTCATTTGTAAAATCATTTTCATCATATTTTTAAAACTTAAACAATTTCTCTGACGGCATAGTGATAAAAACGATAATGGTATAATGAAAGTTCTCTCATGAAAAAAAAAAACTTAAACAAACTATAAATTTAATAAATAAAACAATCAGCAAACGTAGTGTTTTATCATTTACACAGCAGATCTAAAATTGTGTAGTTTTACTCGAAAATTTTGGAATTACAACGTTTTAAGATCTGAGTTGAATTAGTTTTTTCTTAAATGATTTTCAAACATAATAACAGGAAATTGTTTGAAAAAGAACGTTTATTTTAAAATTTATTTTCTCGTTTCGTCAAGTTGGATTGATATGAGAGAAAGGTACAGTCGACTCCCGCTACAACGCGATCCGACTTATGCGAAATGGTTATAACGCGAATTCTTCAAGAGAAAGAATTTTAGAGCTAAAGCGAATTTCTCGCTCTCAACACGAAAATATTTGGAAAGGAATCGTGATGGTAAGTTTCGGCTTTGTTATTGACTACAAAACATTAATTCGTGAATGTACTTTCATCCTTTCAGCATCACTGATGGCGCAAGTTCCCACATACAGCACTATAAACATAGCATTGTTAGTGTGTACGCATCACCACTCCTCATTTTTCATTTATTTATTCTAAATATGAAAGGTGATGAAATATTGTGGCACCTAGGCACGCTGTTTCGTCTAAAGTTTGAAGATGGTAACAAAAAGTGAAAGTTTGTTACAATTTAAGAAAATGCAAAGATTTTTGATACGCTTGAACAACTAAAAAGTGGGTCGAAGATAGCCCGACAATTAGGTATAGGTGAATCTTTCACAGGTATAATTAAAAGTCAAGAGAAGGTAATCCGTATAAGTCCGGGGGTCCCAGAGGGGTGTTACCATAGATGTAAATGTGAATACCATGTGGATACCATGAAAGTAAACGTAAAGCTACTGTATTTAAAAATATATTAGAATGACGATCAGATTGCCCAGCGTAAATCATCATCCTCAATTTTTAAGTTATAAAGGTAACTTATTGTATCTACTCTATAGTACTCTTACAGTGCACAGCTTTTTTTTACTAAATACTGTACGTACCGTGCTGTGTTATTTTTATATCTCTCTATCCCATTGATCATTCATTTTGTACATTATAACAGTATTTTATGTTGAATAATGCAACTTTTTTAAAAATACGGTAAAAATTCTGCTCTTTATGTAAGAAACGGTAATATATTGCTGAAAATGGTCAAAAGCAGTTCAAAAGGTGTTTATATGTCTAAAATGTTTGGGTATGTTAATAAAAAAAGATCACATACACAACACTTTGTCGAAATTTCGACTTATGCGAGAAGTCTTGGAACGCATCCCTCGCGTAAGTCGGGATTCGACTGTATTGCTGTAATTAAGCAAAGTAAAAGTTGATCGAGAAAGCTTTTGTATCACTACATTTTTCAAACTTTCGTGAGTATTGCTTAAGATAAACTAGCTCCCACATACAAGCAAACACAAGTACTGCTTTCTCTTTCTAACAGACAGTTATTAGTGAGCAAATGAAATTTCAAATAAATTTAACAAGCAACGAGTACAACATTATAAGCAGTATTCATTTAATTGATTCATACATTCAGCTCATATCTTCCAAATTGACTAAATCGGCGGCTCCCAGACTTTTTAGGTTACGGAACCCTTAGTAATAGGCTTTTACTTAAAGGAGCCCCATTTGTGTTTATGACTCTAACCATTTTCGGAAATTATCTGTTTGTGTTTCGCATGTATTTGACCGATTTCTTGAGGGCGATCTAACTCAAAACGTAGCACATGGAATTGAATGAAACTTGGTATACATGTGCATCTTCATGAGAGCTGGTGTTGATTAATTTTGGCACCAATCTCTTCAGAGGTTGACCCAATCAAACGAATTCCACCTTTAGCATGACTGCTGTCTGTCAAACAATAACGCAAGGATTCGCATAAAAGTTGGTACACATATGTACCTGAATGGTAGAGGTGGTGCAGATAAATTTTTGCCACCAATCAATTTCAAAGGGGTGGCACAACAGAATGATTTTCTCGTCAAGCATTTATTACTTCTATATCTCGAAAAATAATACAAAAATTCAAATAAAAACTAAAATATTAGGGACTTTAAATGAAACATTTCCTATTGCTCAAGAGAAGGACTTTGAATGCTTTTGTCATCAAGCATGACTAATATTGCAAACGTTTCCCATGATCATAAGGGCTCTGAAGGGAATACAAAAATGTTCATGATAAATTTTTATACAGTTTTGTGGTAGACATATAGGGGCCCCAAATATGCATGCCAAAATACCCCCACCCCACAAACCTATGAATCTGCCACTGGTCCTCCGTACCTTTCACAGAGGTAGTTTCATCAGTTTTTAAGGGACCCCTAAAGACAGCTTTTTTTTAAATCCTAACAAGGGACTAAGCAACTCCAGCCCACTTTCCACAGAGGTATTTATTTGGAAATGGAACCTTGGAAGATTTCGACCACAACTAATTGAAGGTGCACTTGTCAAATTAGCGCGCATGGTGGATCTTCGACCGTTATCAGAATAGAATCCGTGACCCTTTAGCCATGAACTCAGTGCTTTACTGAGCTCGGCTCGTATCCGCAGCGTACTATTTTACTATGTATCGAAAGTAACCATTTAAAACATTTTGAGGCAGCGTGAATAAAAAGTACTACCTTCAATTTGAAATAAGACCTGTTTATGAAAACATAACTTTCTTAAGAAATTGTTGCACTGTCCCTGCAACAAAGTACATTAATATGAAGAATGAAATTAATTCATTGTAAAAGCGATAATAGCTATTACATATTTGCTTTCTGTCGGAATGTTGAGTACGTACAGTAGGAGCAGCGTCCAAGAACTAAATTTGATTTTCGGGTACGCATAGACTGGAAAGCTTGTTTTGCATTGATAAGTTGTTACGAGCCGAAGAAGTTTTGAGCTACAGTTTTGTTACCCAATAGCGGTATTCATTTTCAACATGAAACAAAAATTTATTGAGTGAATCTGAATCAGAAAATTTGTTTAAAGCAGATGAATTCTGAAGTGCAATTTGATTCATACTCGGAATGGGTCATAGGTTTCTCAAATGAACAGTAATTGTTTTTATAATATCACAAAACAAAATCAATTCAGGAGTACTCGAAGTTCTAAAAGACTTGTTGAAACTTTCGAGTAATTGGAAGTTCCTTTCCCATCAACCTTCTCAAGAATATAATTTTTTTTTTCTTTTCATGTGTTCAACAACTATAGTTTGGATAAAATAAATTGTTAGTACCACACAAAAGTATCTTTACAGATAATAAATTTTATTAAGATACTTCGAAAAAGGAAGTTATTTTTGACTGCTTACATTGTCTTAGTGCATCTTAAACCGTCATTAAGTATTAAGTTTTTATATATCGAAGGCCCAATTTCTTATCTCTTGATTTCAGTTCATATTGCTTCCAAAACGTCTTTTCATCTTAAAAGCAGATTATATGAGTCATCCAAAAAATAAAGGCTACTTTTTTCAGTTTTTGGCAAAATTTTAAGTCTCACAAAGATTATTAGTAATAAAAAATTAAATTGTTGGCAACCGCAAAAAGTAGCCCAATCAGCTGCTTCTCACGTAATCGCGCAACACTACACAGAAAGGAACACTATTGTAAATGAGTTATCCCCATCATCATAAGCTGATAAACAAAGCAATGTGTTAAAGGAGAAAAAAAAAAACTTTTTTTTTTTTTTTGACTGCATTTTTATGCATAAAATGGAAACCAAATTCTCGTAAAGCTTCGACATAAAAGGAGTACGTTCGAGATATAGAGAAAACTTTGTTTTGAAAACACTAAATTATTTTAGAACCGAATGAAAAATTCGTGAGAAAGGAATGTTCATGTCGTAATGCTTCGAGTTATCGAGAGTCGACTGCAGTTGCACTGCGTTTTCTTCATAGAGATTGTTTCCGGCAGAAATATCCTTAAGAGATCAAATAATTCTACGTTGTTCTCTTTAAGCAGGGAACACAAAATTTTAGCGTTCCTTTTAACTATGTTGTTTTGTCTCTCACAATAAATGTGGTTACTGTTTCCCTTTGTGTAAAAATAGTCACTTCGTTCAGTTCACCAAAAATATCAGCAAAATATTTATCAACTGCCGTTCCTCATGAAAAACATTGATAACAGATGAAAATATTGATGCCTTTTGTTCCAGTTGAAAAACCCTTATTTCATCTGGAAGTTCATACAACCTTCTAAAAACTTTTGTTTTAGATAGCCAGAGAACGTCATGTGGAAAAAGTAGTGATTTGTACTGCTTACCCATGTCTTCATAAATCTTGCTAAATAGTCTTGACAGCAAAAAAAACGAGATTTGACAAAAAAAAAAGTTTCTGAAGCTTTACTAAGAACTTTCCTCAAGTCAGATAGTATTTACTTGATTATGCTGGCATGGTTATGCAAAACACTATGACGCCTATTTACTTCAATTAGAGCGACATTTTAGATCCTCGATATTGGTTATTTCTATTTTTTTTTTTTTTTTGAAACTAGTGGAGAATAAATTTATGCAACGGTTAACTTGCAGTGGAACCCTTTTTATACTTCTGCGGAACCCAAAGGTCCCGCGGAATGCACTTTGGGAAACGCAGGACTTAATCAATAATTTGGTTTCTTTATTTTAGTTACACTCCGATAAAACTAGCCCATTATATTGCTGAGCCAGAAAATGGAACAGATGCCCAACTGTCACCAATCATTTTCCTTCATGGACTAACTGCAACAAAAGAAATATGGGAGAAAATTCCTCAAATAGTAGCATCCAAAACGAAAAGGAGAGTAAGTTCAAATTTTCTATTTTAACGGTCAGCCTTGTAACTTCATTAAATTTTGCTGAAAATTTACTCGTAAATAAGCAGATGTATCAACAAAATTCATTAGATTTCGTCAATTTGATCGGAAGTAGGTGTAGACTTTTTAAACATACTTTGGTAATTATTTGCTTTTGATATATTTGATACTCTCTATTTATCTCTTAAACTTATTCTTTGAATCTATAACTTCTTGTTATGAACTAGATTCACTCGAAAAACATCTGGTTATTTTTAAAAACTTATAAAAATAATAACAATTTTAGTTTTTTGGGAAATAAGGATTATGAATGACAATACGAGGGTAGATCCAAAAAGAAGGTTCCCATCAATTTTACAAATAGACAAAAAATTTTATTCTAATAGAAATTTACATCGTTGAAAGATGAAACTTTCTTCTATTTTTCTACATAATCGCTATCTTTTTCTATACATTTTTGTAGAGGGTGCTCCAATTTCTGTATCCCAATATCATAGAACTCCTCCGCCTAACCGCTGAAAAAACTTTTAAACCTCTTCTTTAACTTCATCGTCACTACGGAAGCGTTGGTCACTCAAAACTGTTTCTTTAACTTAACCAACTATCAACTTAGACAGTTATTGTGCAACACTAGGAAAACTCAGGCGAGCTACAGGGTGTCCTGAAATAGACTGACTGATTTCAAAAATTTATAACATTAAAACGGTTAATGATAAAACCAATTCTTGCAGAAAATTCATGTGGTGGGCCGTAAATTTTTTTTTCTCCAGAATTCCAAATTTTAGTTCAAAAATTTTTTTTAGTAGATGGCGCTGCAGATAGTAAGCTTTTAATTCAAAAAGGAAGGATTGAAATTCGCCGGTTTTTTCCTCCGATTGTGACATGTGGTTGCATTCGGTGGTAGACAGTTTGAAAATACTGCTGTGTGATTGTGTTTATTTAAAACACTATTCGGAAAACAATGATGTAATTTTCTATCTTTCTTTGAATTATGATCTGCAGCGCCATCTATTGGAAATTTCTTGAACTAAAATTTGGATCTCTAGGGGACAAAACTTACGGCTCACCACATGAATTTTCCGCAAAAATAACTTTTTTATCATTAACCGTTTTCCTGTTACACATTTTTGAAAACTGTCAGTCTATTTCAGGGCACCCTGTATCAAGAATCGCAGGCAAGGACGACTGACAGCTGGTGTAACGCTGTTTCCCACATGAAACCCTACAACTTTTGACAGCCTTAGGGTGGATTGTCATATCCCACCCACCTTACAGTCCGGACCACGCTTCCGTAGTGACGATAAAGTCAAAGAAAAGGTTAAACGTTTCCTCAACGGTTAGGCGGAGGAGTTCTATGACATTGGGATACAGACATTAAAGCACCGTCTACAAAAATGAGTAGAAAAAGATGGCGATTATGTAGAAAAATAGAGAAAATTTTCATCTTTCCAACGATGTAAATTTCTATGAGAATAAAATTTTTATCTGTTTGTAAAATTGATGGGAACTTCATTTCTGGATCGATCCTCGTATAAAAATTACTGACGTGTGAGACGCGTACTGTATCTTGAATGACTAGTACAGTGTTAAAATTAAGTCTGAAATTTTACGATAAAAATTACTGGCATTCATGTTGCCAGCAACTTTTACCGTAAAATCCTATTTTACTGTAAAATTTTACGGTAGGATAAACGAGAGTTAAAAAAAGCAAAATGAGAGCAGAAAGTTTCGATCTCGGGATCATCGCATAGGCAGGCGGCTTTGTTGCCCACCGTACGAGTCGAGAAACATCGAGTGAGGGGAAATACGGTGTTATGTGCTTTGCACTCTAAGTCATGTGGTGTATCAATTGTCGCTGCAATCGTTTATGTTTTTCAGTACAATTTACTGTAATTTTTTTGTATATTGTAAACACTCCATTTTACAGTAATATTTGCCATAAAAAGTTTCCTGAGTTTTTAATAGGTACGATACGTGATTATATATCTGATAAAAGGCGTTGAGAGCAACTTTGGTAGCTAAATCCGTAACATCAATCCATTTTTAACGTGTTAGAAAACATTCTTTGCATGGAATCTGCATCAACACATCAAAAAGCATTTGCTAATAAGACTTTCAGTGGAAAGTAAACTCTCATTTACAAACCTCCTCTTTTATGCGCCTTCCGCCTTTTTCACTTATATGACGATTTTCAGTGGACCCGGCTCATTCTTTAGGATATTGTTTACTATTACTCTACGTAGAAGTTTTGCGCATGATTGCTGATCTCCAGAGATTCTGGTAGTTATTTAACTCATATCCAACACCGTCTAACTATATCTAGTCTATCCAGCAAGTCATTCATCTAGTTAGTTAAACCTTTCAGTAAATAATTTAAAGTAAGCCTGAAACTTAAGCCTGAATGTTGAGAAAGAAAGTTAAGCCTTTAAGTAAAGCCTGACAACTAAGCCTAAAAGTTAAGCGTTTACGTTAAGCCGGAAAATTAACTCGAAATTTAAGCTTTAAAGTTAAACCTTAAAGTTAAGCCTGGGAGTTAGGCCTTAATGTAAGCCTTTTACTTGAGACTTTTAGTTAAACCTAAAACCTAAGCTTTAAAATTGAATTTAAAAGTTAAGCCTTTAAGTTAACCTGAAAGTTAAATCTGAAAATTCAGCCAGAAAGTTAGGCTTTAAGTTAAGTAAGCCTGGAAGTTCAACCTGAAAAACATTTTAATGAAGCCTAGAAATTTAACTTAAAAGTGAAGCCTTTAAGTTAAACCTGAAAGTTAAGCATTTAAGAAAAGTTAAGCATTTAAAAAAATTAATCCTTTATTTTAAGCCATTCGGAAGAATTATCATCATTCAGCGGAAATTTGGATTTGGCAAAATTTGGAATTCAATTCGGCAAAATTATCATCAACCGGCGAAATTTGGATTCAGCAAAATTATTATCATTTGGCAGAATTTGGATTAAGCAAAATTATCATCATTCGACAAAATTCGAAATTATATTCGGAAAAATTATCATCATTCGGGGAAATTTGGGTTCCGCAACCTTATCATCATTCTGAAGAATTTGGAGTTCCATTCGGCGAAGTTTGAAGTTTCATTCCGCAAAATTATCATCAAAAGTTTGGATTCGAAAAAAATTACCATCAATCGGCAGCATTAGTCTTCGGCAAAATTATTATCATTCTGCAGAATTTGGAGTTCCACTCGGCGAAATTTGGATTCACCAAAATTTGGAATTCCATGTGATCAAGTTATCATTATTCGGCGAAATGTGCAGATCCATTCGGCGAAATTTGGAGTTCGGCAAAATTATCAGCCTTTATCAGCAAAGTTTGGAGTTCTATTCGTCAAATTAGGATTTTCCGCCCTCTAAAACATTTAAGTTCGGTGCGCCCCTCGACGTACACCGCAAAAAAGTGAAGAAAAAAAAACACGTTTTCGCCGATATTGAAAGCGTTTGCGCTCTTAATAACTCGACGAAAAAAGTCATTGTTGCCTCGAATTTCAACAATGGTCACCGCCTTAAAGCGCTAGTGCTCCAAATGCGGCCGTGGTTAAGTCTGAAAGTAAGGCCTAAAAGTTAAGCCTGTAAATTAAGGCTTTTTGTTAGGCCTTTTAGTTAAGCCTGAGATTCAGGCCTGATAATCATGGCTTTTATAGCTAAGCCTTTTAATTAAAATCTTTTAGTTAGGCCCTTTAGTTAAGCCTTTCAACTAAGCCTTTTAATTACGCCTTTTAGTTCAGCCTTTTAGCTAAATCTTTTGATTTTAAGCTTCAAAGTTAAGCCTTTTAGTTAAGCCTTTTAATTAGGCCTTTTTAGTTACGCCTTTTGGTTGGGCCTTTTAAGCAAACTTTTTAGCTAAGCCTTTTAATTAAGTATTTTAGCTAAGCCTGAAAGTTTTAAATATTTTAAGCCTGAAAGTTAAGCCTTTTAATTAGACCATTTAGTTTTTTACTAAGCCTTTTAGTTAGGCCTTTTGTTAAGCCTTTTAATTAAGCTTTTTAGTCAGACTTTTAGTTAAACCTTTTAGCTAAACCATTTAACTAAGCCTTCTAGTTAAGCCTTTTAACTAAGCCTTTGAGTTAAGTAATTTAATTAAAACTTTTAGTTAAGATTGAAATTTAAGCCTTTTAATTAAGCCTTTGTTGGGCCTTTTAGTGAAGCCTTTTAACTAAGCATTTAGTTAGGCTTGAAATTTAAGCCTTTTAACTAAGCCTTTGTTGGGCCTTTTAATGAAGCCTTTAAATTAAGCGTTTTAGCTAAGCCTTTATGCTAAGCCTTCTAACTAAGCCTGAAAGTTAAGCCTTTTTGTTGTGCCTTTCAATTAGGCCTATTAGTTAATCCGTTTAACTAAGACTTTTAACTAAGTTAGGTCTTTTAGTTAAGTATTTTATCAAAGCCTTTTAACTAAGCCTTTTAATTGGACCTTTTTGTTAAGCCTATCAGTTAGGAATTTTAGTTATGTCTTTTTGAGAAGCCTTTAAGTTAAGCCTTTTTGCCTTTTATTTAGCGATTCGTAACTATGCAATAACGTCAAAGGGAAGTTACTTTTAATGTCTAGCTAACAATGTAGTAAACATTTTCCAAATTCATGTAGAATCTTGTTAGGCATTTTAAAGGAAATCAAAAGTTAGAATTTTACTTTCACCATTGAAACATGGTTGGTAGTCCAATTAAGACAGGGAGATGAGCTGAATATGGGATCCACGAAACGTCTATGGATTTTTCCTTCTGTAAAATGTTTTGAAAAATAATTTAACTATAACAGCTTTGAATTTATTTGAATCTACTATTGTTATTTTCTTCAAGGGAAGAGCATAAACAATATTATAATACTTTCACACATTTGCAAAAGTCAGAACTAGAATATCAAATCATGAAAAATAAAATTTTAGTTTTAAGAGGGTCTAAAATTGACGAACTAAATGTCTAAGGTTCGAAAACGAATTCTTTCAGAAGATTTTAAAACGGTCAAAACAAAATCAGTATTTTTTTTTCTCTCCCCTTTTAGGCATATGTCGTTGATCAACGAAATCATGGAGATACTGAATGGACGGATTTATTCAACTTTGACATACTAACAGACGACTTGTTACATTTTATGGATGAAAAAGGGATTGAAAAAGCAGTGCTTATTGGACACAGTATGGGAGGAGTAGTAGCCTTAAAGGCAGCTCTAAAACATGTTTGTAGCGTTTTTTAATTCTATATTTCGACGTATCAGTCTTTTAATTTACAAATGGTGAACACTTTTCATTCAAAGATTTTTGGGTGCATTTTCAAGGTAAATAGGATGGTTAAGGTGGTTCAAAATTACGTGTAAAAAAAGTTTCTCCTAGATAATGGGACACCCCTAAATATTTTTAGATTTGTGGATAGTAATATACTGGAAGAATAGGGAAGTTTTCGATTTTTCAATATTATTTTTATATGATAGATATGTAAGAACATCATAGGTGAAAAAAATTTTGCGATACGATAAATAGTTTTTTTAAATTATTTTTTAAAGTTCAAGCGATTGTGACGTCAAATGGCACAGGAAGTGACGTCATACGCTCTTCCACCGCGGGAGAAGCCGAAGGACGTGCAGTTGACTTCGAAGACGAAACGTAAGGCTTACCTCCTCGCTTTTAACTCCTCGCGTTTCTGGAACATTAAACCTCTCATCCTCTCGGAAATATTCGAATACCATCATTGATATTACTTGAGGAAGATTATTAGATTGTGCTTTAACGAATCCGGCCCCCATAGCATGTTCAAAAGGATTATTGAATTTCTAAAAAATAAAAAAATCAGCGCGCTCAAAATGTCCTTAGAGAAAACAAGGGATCTTCGGTGGAAGGCTGCCTATGAGTGCCCTGTGACGTAAGATCGTCACGTTTCAGATAAGCGCACTTTTGCGCGTGGATTTTTAAAAATTCATTAAAAATCAATCACGGTGTTTTAAAATTCGGCGATGGTGAATTTTTTAGTTTTGAGGGTCAATTAACAATATCCAATAGTCAAAATATGAACATTTAACAGGTTGCAACTTCCCTATTATATCTTTCTATTTCAACTAAAACAGGGTGCTCAACCGCCGCACCCAAACTTCATACGTATGGGGAGGGGGGTTAAAAAAGTACATTAAACTGAAAAAACAATGCTACATATTATAATGCACACTGGTAATATGCATGTACATTGCATTAAAACAATGGTTTACAAAAAAAAAAAAAAAACAACTGGGAAAATTAAATGTTTCTAAACTTGTAGCATTTTTTATACTATACTGCCGTGTGCAGGTAAAGGGCAGTAACTTCAAATTTTTCTTTTTTTTTTTTTTTTTTTTTTTTTGTCATCTGTTGTACGTTAGCTTTACTGAACAAGCTCGCTTAATCGGTTTCCGCTGAAAAAAAGAGCGAAAAGACGTCTAATTACAACATTTCCCTATTGTTGGTATGAAATCCAAGACGCGTTTCTTCAAATATCTCAAAAACACATTTCTGCAGATACTGTCGTTTACCTGCACACGGCAGTATACAACGGCTAATGTTAAATTAAGGGGTCTTTGAGCACCCTCTTGAAATTTGAGTAAGAAGCTAAAACTTTCACATCATAATACTGTTACTAAGTCTACAGAAAATAAAGGGTGTCCTGGACATAAACTCGAAAAAAAAAATTGAGCCACCCTAAGGATGGTGGATGGATGATGTTGAAAATCGCTTAAAAACTTTAAATATTAAAAACTGGCAACGAGTTGCTGCGTATCGTTTGAGTCGCAGCGAGTTGTCGAGGCAGCCAAGACCTGCAACAGGTTGTTGCGCTTATAACGAAGAAGAATTAATTCTATGCGTGCAAAGAATTTCACAAATATATTTTTAAGTTGTAATAATGATCATCAGCAGCAGCAACTGCTCCAAGAATTAGGCAATATGTCTGTTCCGGCCTCATTGATCCATCCACTTTTTTTGGGGTCTGCCACGGTCTCTTCTGCCCTCAGAAGCATAATTGAGGGCAGCCCTAGGGAGTCTTGTACTCGGCATGCGCTACGTGATGACTTTTCCACTTGGTAAAGTTGTAATAATGTACAAGAAAATTACATTTTAAAACTTACAAAATAACTGAAATTTAACAAGTCATATTAATTTTATTACCGAAATGTATTCGCAATACCAATTAACACTCACTTAAAAGTTAAGATCTACTATAAGAGTCAAAAAAAAAAAAAAAAACTTTGGATACTTTTGAGCAATTGAGACAATGAAAGGTTTAATGCAAGAAGGGTATTTATTTATAGATGCAACACATAAGCTGATATCGAATATTTATTTACTAGTGTTCGCCCAGTGGTCGAAATTCGACCATATTCATAAATAAATATTTGAGAAACCTTGTATGAATTTAACTATTCCCAACATTTTTATTTCTACTTTTACTCTTGTTTACTGCATATCTGGAAACATACAATTTTTATACGTACACACAATAACAAAAGGTAATAATTTATTCCAATCTTGATTTTTGTCTGTTAATCTCAAAATATATGGATGAAAAGGAATATTCCGGTAATGGGTCGTTTCTGAAATTTTTAAAGTGTTTTTTTTTTTTTTTTTTTTGAAAGAGCAAGCTTAAAAAACATGGGTTTTAACCATTTTTTAAATAATTTTTAAAAATTTAATATTTTTTAACGCGCGCAGATTGAAATTCAGTTTTTGCGCTTCTGCACATGGCATCAAAAGCGATAAAATGCCATTCACTGATGCCATTAGCGCACAGCGTAAGTTATCACAGCGTGGAAAGGCGTTTGACAGCAAAGCGTAAACATTTAGCACGGCAATGAAGTAGCGCGCCAAAGTACATCACTTGTAAGTTGTAACGTCATAAAGATCACGCTTTAATTCCAAAATCAAACGTTTGAAATAGTAATAAAAAATAACTGTCGAGAAAACAAAAGTTTTTCTGGCTCCACGTTATTTCTTTTGCTTATTCTTTCAAATTCAGTGAATAAAAGTAGTACTTTTGACTGAAAAAAACATCCCCATTGAGAAATGGTGTGGCCCTCAAATTCTTGGCTTAAATAATTTTATTTTGGATACCATGTTGCTTTGTGCTAACCCTGTGCAAATCTCTTTGTTTACGAATGCAAAGGAAAAACATTTTTTGCGCTGGCATTGGAAACAAAAAAATCGACGCCAATGGATAAAAATCGTCAATAATACAATTGTTTTCGAAATATTCCCGTATGAAATGAAGCATCAAAACTCCGTATATACGAAAAATTTCTGTGTGAACAATATTACTTATAAAACGTCTAATATTACTGAATAAGTAGCTTCTTCGTCATTAGAAATATAAATTTCTAAGTATCAAATGAACGAACTCTACTTGTGGCAACATACAGTGGCTCCCAAAAGTGTTCGTACACCTACGATTTTCAATGAAATAGACCATTATCCATTGGTTAGAATTAATATTTCGGAATAGGTATTTTATTATAAGATCTATGATCTATATTTAACAAAACTGCATGAAAATTTTTAATAAAACATTAAAACATAATTTTTAAAAAATCAAAAACCAAAAATTGCCGGAAATTTTATTTCACAAAAGTCTTTGTACACTTTGAAAAAAATGTCAAAAAATTAGTAAATAATCTAACTTTTTACAAAGTTATTATTTAGTAGAACATCATGCAGTATCAACAAGAGCTTTTAAACGTCTGGGAATAGATTTCATTGTTTTTTCTTTCTTTTTCTGCGTAATTTCTGAGTAAGTGTTCAACCACAGTTTGAGTCTTACTGTTTCTAGCTCTATTTTCGTTTCAAAGCTGTATTTTCGTAATCTAGAAACCAGATATATCTAAATATGTTACATTAAGTTCAAATCTGGAGATTGAGGGGTATTTCTAAGCTTAAGGACAATTTTTGAGGCACCAAACGCAAACGTGTGCTTCTTATCGTTATCTCGATAAAAAGCAAAGTTGTTTCCGATTACCAAATTTTGGGCTAATAGT
Source organism: Uloborus diversus (assembly GCF_026930045.1). Taxonomy (NCBI): domain Eukaryota; kingdom Metazoa; phylum Arthropoda; class Arachnida; order Araneae; family Uloboridae; genus Uloborus; species Uloborus diversus. The sequence continues at coordinate 173,452,837 of NC_072731.1, forward strand.
TTAAAATTGCTTTTTAAAATATTTAAATGAACAGCATGATTCATTATTCAATCAAAAAATTCCAAATTTCCAAGTCCTGATGCTGTAATGCACCCTCACACTAAAACACTTTCACCGTCCTGATTAACTGATCCAACGAAGTTCTTCAGATTAAATTCCTCATTTTTTCTTTTATTTACAATTATACAACAATTTAACCCCAAAATGTTAAATTTATTTTCATCTATAAGTAAGACGTTGTTCCAAAACGTTTTGGAGGTTATTTATCATTGATTTTGTGACGGAAAGTGTAAGCTTACTGTTATTCGCACGAACAATAAAATTTCTGCAGGAAGAGGTCCCATTTAATCCAGTTAATCAGAGAACTTGGCGAACAATTTTAAGTGAAAATTAAACGTAAAATGTTTCATTCAATTCTGCAGAAATTTTTTCAGCACTCAAATGTGTATTTTTCATAATTTTTTTAACTGTAAACCTCCGATCACGCATTGTTAACTTTGCCAGTTGACCTTTTCTTACCGTGTTTTCGATCCTATTCTTGTCTTTAAAGCATTTTATCAAGCACTTCACTATAGAATGGTATAAATTACGTAATTTAGAGACATTTCAAACCAATTTACCGCTACTGTGAGTAAACAATTCAAATTTCGAATGGTGTTTGTGGTGTTTTTCAAATACCAGTCATTTTAAAGTAATAAGCACAATATTAAGGAATAAATAAACAAAAAATTAAAGCCAAATGACTTTTAAGGGTCAACACAATGCAAAAATAATAAAAAACTAACATATGATAGTTTTAATCATGAATTTATTCGAAAAAATTTGAGTGTACGACGACTTTTGTGGTGTATTATTTCTCCGTCTCTTCATTTTTTGACAAATTTCAAAAATAAAGTCTGGCAATATTTTGAAAAAAACTACCGAGTGTTATTCAGAATGGCATAAGAATGGTGTGAAAAAAAAATTGGACTTCATATTCAAATTCAGTTTTGCGTTATTTTGGTTTTACTACAAAATTTCAAGGTGGACGAACACTTTTGGGAGCCACTGTATAACTGTCCATTCGAAAACACTGGACGTCGCAATAAAGGTGCAGTTTTAAAAAAAGGCCATCTTTGAGATTTGTTTATGGTTGAGGGCGGTGCATAACTGATGTCACACTTTTCAACATTTTCGACCCTCTCTCCTCTTTGTCAAAGTTTCGCAGTTAACCATACCCCTCTTCCTTTTGTCACATGTCACGCTGTTTACATAAACGTTCCTATTAGAAAAAGGCTTGTTGTCACATTCTCCCATTGTATGTCTCTCTTGTCATTTCTTTCCTCTCCCTAGTCACAAACTTTTATTATTTCGTGAACCCCACCTTAAAGCGGGACTTCATTCGTTTTGTGGTAACCGTATGGAAATATGTATTTCCCTACTCTTTGCTTACGTATGCAAAGAAAAAATATTTCTCGAAATGCAATTGGTGTCAAAAATTTGACGCCAATAGATGAAGAGCCCTCTCCCTTGTCACAAACTTACTATTTCGTGAACCCCACCTTAAAGCGAGACTTCATTCGTGGATAGCCCCTGTTTTGTGGTAACCGTATGAAAATATATATTTCCCTACTCTTTGTTTACGTATGCAAAGAAAAAACATTTCTCGCGCTGCAATCGGTGCCAAAAATTTGACGCCAATAAATGAAGAGCTCCAATTTTCCAATTATCAAAATCTTCCCGAATGAAATGATGTTGCAAAACTCAGATTATACGTAAAACTTCATGAACAATATTTCTTTAAAAAGTTTAATATTATTGATTAAGTTGCTTTGACCTCTTCCATTAGAAATATGAAATTTCAAACAGACAAATGAACGAATGATACTTGCTACATTAAAAATTGTCCATTCAAAAACACAGGACATCGTAATAATAGTGCAATTTTATTTTTAAAAAAATCGTTTTTGTGATATGTTTACGGTTTAGGAAATAACTGACTAATGCACTTTTCAAAATTTTTAACCCCTCTCCCCTTTGTCACAAAGTTTTACAATTCACCATGCTCCCTGTTCCCTTTGCCAGTTGCCACATGTCATACTGTTTTTTATAAACTTTCTTATCAAAAAAAAAAAAGGCTTGATGTCACATTTTCTCCATTGTATGTCCCTCTTGTCATTTATTTCCTCCGCCTTGTCACGAACGGTTAGAATTTAATGAACTCCACCTTATAGAGGGACTTTATTCGTAGTCAGCTCCTTGCAAATAGACATTTCTCTACTCTTTTTTTTTTTTTTTTTTTTTTTTTTTTTACGAATGAAAAAAAAATATTTCTCGCGCTGGCATTTTGGTGCCAAAACTTTTGCACCAATAGATAAAGTTTGACAATTTCACAATTATAGAAGTCTTCCTGAGTGAAATGGTACCGTAAAACTCCTTTAATACGTAAAACTTCTGTATAAACAATATTCTTTGTAAAAGTAGGCATGACCGTTGCCGTTAGAAATATAAAATTTTCAACAGTCAAATGAACGAATTCTACTCGCGGCAACATCATTGTCCACGCGTCCTTCAGATTTGTTGCTGGCGATAGCAAATACAGGTATTATTGTGAGAAGAAGGTAATTTTATCGAAACTGAAAGCCCGCCCTCCATCACTCCGTAAAATGATTTATTTAAATATTAAAATCGCGAAAACATAATCAAAACGAAAATATTTCTAATGCCCATAGTTACCCAAAAAGCCTCAATAATAAAAAAAATGCAAGTATTTCATTTCTTTATGCTCAAGCGAGGAATGGCAACACCCTACTAAATTATCCAGCAATTTCTTCACGCTATGTCGCGTGAAAAAGCAAATAAAAATGAATTTTCACTCATTTTTAATTGCTTCTAGTTCTTTTTCCAGTTATCTTAGCGGGTTTTCGTTTTTTTTGCCGTAAACGGGAGGTAAACGTTTTTAGAAGTAGTTTTCACGAGCTTTCCAACCATACCAAGCTCAAAGCATTAAAATGCATTTTTCGTGTAGAAAAAGCGGTTTAAAAAATGAATTAAAACTTAATGCTTCACGAACAATGAATTTCCAACAATGAATTTCAACAATGGAAAAGTGATAAAATTAAAATTTTTGAGTTTCGCTAACTAAAAAACGCGTATAACTTTTTTTCTAGTGGATTTAGGTTATTGGACCTTGGGCGCCTTGACAATTTTTTCGTGAGGAGTATTTTTTAAAGATCTTTCCAACCATATCAAATTCGAAAAAAATGGACCATCCGTTCGCGTAGAAAGAGCCATTTAGGACGAAAATGCGTTTTTTTATTAATATCTCCGTTAATTAGCGTTCGATTTCAAAAATTCTTGTTGATGACACTAAAACTCGGCAGTAGCTACCGAACAGAAAAAGAATGAAAGAAATCGGATTACAAACAGAGGAGGAATCGGTACCGAAAAAAACAGCTTGCCTATTAATATATAAAGATTGTCGATTAGAGAAAAATTGAAGACTTAAAACTCGTAATAAACTGCATTGACATCCTCAGTAATGTTATAAAATACATTAGGAGTTCACACGTGAACGAAAATTGATGCATTTTGTCATTTAAGTGTAGAAATTTCATTTCGATGAACTGATCATATTATTTGACACTTTAATTTCCAAACATTTTATCTATTCGTGAAATACACCGCCAGTTCAGTCATTTCCAGCCGAGGACTGCAGTTTCGTGCTTATTAGCACTCATCAGCCAGGCATAGGAAAGTGACTGAGCTGGAAATGGAAAACCTCTTAAGGAAGCCAAGAGTGCCAAACAAACTAGGGATGCAACGAATAGTAATTTGGCCGAATACCGAATATTCGGCCATAGTCAAGGCCGAATATTCGGCTATTCGGCCGCCGAATAGTTAACTTGTTTTTGTCTAAAAACAAAGCACAGTTTGTATTGAAACCACATTTGTGTGCATTAAACAGCTTAAAATACTATATCATACTAGAAAAAAAATGTTTTGGAGTGAATTAATTATTTTTTGAAAGCATTAGTATTATCTTTAACAATATTCGGCCGAATAATTACTAATAGCAGGCACTAAGAGCAATCCTATTCATCTTATGTAAACCTATTTAATTTTCTTTTTAAACTGGTAATCTAAAAAATAAAGAATCTATTCAAATAAGCTTCTTTTTTTACCTCCCTTTCATAAGAACTTCCTTTTTCAACATTCCTCTTTTACTTTCAAAATCTGTTCTTTTGACTCCCTACCAAATCTTGTTCTGTATCCTTTCCCCCTTAACCCCTTCTAACTAATGGACTGGTTCTAACTGATAAGGGTTGTAAATGGCAAGAAGGCAGTAGCTCTGTGCAGATCCAGGTTTTGGTTTAATCTGGTATTACATTTTTTTTTACTTTACAAACCTGTTCTTTCAATAGGCTCAATAGTTGTTCTGTCACTACCCTAACCCCTTTCAAAAGAGTGAACTAGTTCTAACTGATAAGAACCCCTCTCAAAAGAGTGGAATAGCTCTAACTGATAAGGGTCAGTAATATTAGTTGCTCTAAGCAAGTATTTTATTCTGTTCTGAGTTCAAAGAAAGCAAAATGGATTTTTCTGTCAATAAAAGAAGTATTGTTTGGAGCATTTTTGAACCTATACCAAATGATTGCACAAAAGCAAGATGTAAATTGTGCAAAAGTATTCTGTCAAGAGGAGGAGTTGGAAAAAAAGCAACTACAAGCTCACTGATGAACCATTTGGCTAAAAAGCATCCAGAAGAATATAATGAAAAAAGCAAAAACCAAACTTGTGATGCAGTTGTGAAAGCAAATATACCATCTACATCTACACCCAGTACAAGTCAAGGCGTAAAAAGGAAGCAAGAAACCATTGATTCACTTTTTGAAAAGAAAAAAAAATGGGACATTAATGACAACCGATCAGTAGAACTGCACACTTTAATTGCGGAAATGATAGCATGCGACAATCAACCATTTAGTTTTGTCGAAGATGAAGGCTTCATTAATTTAATGAAAAAAGCTCAGCCACAGTATAAAATTCCCAGCCGGGAATATTTTAAACAGAAAGTTATTCCTTCTCTTTATGAAGATTGCAAAAAAAAAATTGTAACATTAATATCAGATGCAGAATTCATATCACTAACATCGGATATTTGGACTAGTTCTGTCAGCAATGAAAGTTTCATGAGCTTTACTGCCCACTGGATATCAAAGGATTTTATTTATCATCACGCTGCCCTGGAAGCGAAGCATTTTCCGGGAAGCCATACTGGTGAAGCTATCTGTGATATGGTCAAAACAGTGGTTGACGATTGGAAAATGAATGACAAAATCCACATAGTATTACGTGATGAAGGATCAAATATCAAGAAAGGAGTACGTATTTCAAACTTGAAAAATGAATCCTGCTTTTTACACTCCTTGCATTTGACTGTATGCGATGGTTTAGCATCACAAAGATCAATAAGCGATTTAATTGCTCAAGGAAAAAAGATTGTTAAACATTTCAGTCATTCTCCCTTAGCATGTTCAAGATTGAGAAGCATTCAAGCGAATGAGTTAAAAGTTCCTGAGAAAAAACTAATACAAAGCGTGTCTACTCGATGGAACAGCACATATTACATGCTGGAAAGATTATTAGATCAAAAAAACGCAGTTTCTCTATATGCCTCTAAATTTGGGGATATAAGCAACTTAAGTTCAAATCAGTGGACAGTTTTGGAAAAGGTGCTCCATCTTCTGAAACCATTCGAAGAAATAACAAAACAAATTTCACTATCAAAATCATTTATTTCTGAAGTCATCCCAATACTTACAACATTAAAATTATATTTGGATAAATTAAGCGACTTTTCTGGAGTTGGTACAATGAAGGATACTCTTAGCCAAAGTTTAGAGAAGAGATTTTCATCAATTCAAAACAATGAACACTACTGCATTGCTACAGTGTTAGATCCGAGATTTAAATTATTTTTTTTCAACAAAATTGAAGCAAAAGACACTGAAGTTAAGTCAAAACTTATAGCTATTATGAAAAGTACCAGCACTAAACCAGCTGAATTACTGGAGAAAAATATTTCAAGTTCATTCCTTCCAACATCTGAAGCACAAAATTCTTTGTGGGCGTGTTTCAATGAAATTGCAACGCAACCACTAAGTGAAGCCCCGGAAGAAACCTCCACTCAAAATGAAATTGACCGATATCTTTCCCAACCACTTTTGCGAAGAACTGACTGTCCCTTAAAATGGTGGGCGCAAAACACTGAAGCTTATCCTAATCTATCTCAGTTAACCAGGAAATACCTTTCAGCACCAGGAAGCACTGTTTATAGTGAACGATTGTTCTCAGAAGCTGCAAACATTTATGAGAAAAAGAGAAATAGACTTTCTCCTGAAAATGCTGAAAAATTATTGTTCTTACATCATAATTTGCGTGCGTATAAAAATAAGTAACTGTTTTATGATAACATATGATAAAATTATGATATGTTCCCAAGTCCCCAAAATTATTTTTTTCAAGTTTCAATTCATTTTTTCCCGCATTTCTTTTTTCTAAGTAATTGTGTAATATTTATGTTTATCATTTTAACCACTTCTCTATCTCTAGTTGTTGTGTCCATTCAATTATTTTTGAAGAAGCCAATCTACACTAATAGTTATTGCTTAATGCCAAGAGGGGCAGTTTTCACCCCCCCCCTTTTTTTTTGTTTAGTGCAAAAAATTCCATTTTTAAGTGATAGAATACTAGGTTAGATTAGAAATACTTGTACTCTAAATGATTTTTATTTTTCTCTCTGCCTTTCTAATTAAAATAATGATGCATTTTGAGATTTCGTAAAGTTTCACGACACTGAATATTTTTGCAATATTTTTTAATTTTTTATTTTCGTTTGTTCTAAAACATCCAAAGAAAACAGTTCCACTTTTGCAATCATAATTTTTTTTTATTTAGCTGAAATGTAATTTTTCATATGGTGTTTATAAATCAGTGTACTTCTGTTTTTGTATTGATATTTTTTCCCAAAATATGTTTATACCAAAATTTCTGAATCCTTTAGTTAGTTGTATTTTAAAACTTGATAAGTCTTATTTCCTTTATTTTGTAAATATCACATTCACAATTGACCATTACACCTATTCTTGGTCCCTTGATTTAAATTTTTATTTTTAAAATAATGATTTTGTCCCTCTATAATCATGCAATGTTTCTTTTTCCCTTGTGAAGGCTTTATAAAAATGTTCATTATTTGGTTAAAACAATTGAATCTAATTTTTAAACAATCATATAGTATTTTAATATGAAACAGAACTTCATTATCTTTGAAAAAAAAAAAAAAAAAAACTTATTGCAGTGTCAGGATCAGGATTATGCATATGCAATATTTACTGCTAATGAACCAATTGCTCTATGTTATTCAAAATGAAAATTTATTACTTACAATTACTTTTTTTTCTCATTCATAATCTATTACTTGAAAAATAGCATTGTCACACTGTATATATATTTTTAATGTTTTAGTTGGATTAGTATATAAAAGTGGATTAAAAGACTTTTTTAATTTTTATGTATTAAGTTTAGCTATTATACAAAGTACTAGTAGTTTTAGACTTCAGGTCCCTTTTTTCCCTTGCGGCTAATTAAAAATCTGGTTTGAACCTGGACATATCATACTACTGCAGACATTACAAAGGTGGTTTTCAAAATGTTGTAAAAGGAATCTTAATACACTGCTCAAAACAATTAGGGGAGCAAGCAAAAACGTGAAGAAAACCGGGCGAGACGGCCATGTATTGGCATACAATGGATAGTACACGCGTATCAATGCGCAATACAGAAAAAAAGACGTAAAATAATTGGAATTAAGTTTTAATGCTTTGAAAGTATGGAAAAAAACGCTAAAAGATGATTTAGGGCAACAATTTGGTTACATGTAAATGATGAAAAAAGACACTGTTTAGACATGATGCATAAGTTTTAATAAGGCGTGTGGGCTCCTCGAACACCTAAGACTGCTGCACACCTGTTTGCCATGGATGCGATGAGGTTATCTATCTGACTTTGGGGAATACTGTTCCACTCCCCAAGAAGTGCAATTTCCAAGTCTCGAACAGTAACAGGCGGCCTTGATCGCGCAGCAATGCGTCGTCCGAGCATGTCCCAAACATGCTCGACTAGATTCAGGTCAGGAAAGCACGCTGGTCATTCCATACGCTGTATTGTTTCAGCTTCAAGCATGTTCTCTACCAGACGAGCTCTATGCGGTCGGGCAATATCATTCTGGAAAACAACGGAATCTCCAATGGCTCCAGAGTAAGGGATGACATGAGGTCGCAGTATCTCGTATGCATACCTTCGGCCAGTCAAAGTGCCATTCCGAATGATATGCAGGTCCGTACGTCCGCCTATGCTGATTTCACCCCATACCATCCAACCAACTCATCTGTATTGTGACTTTTCACGAATGAATACGAGGTTATTTCGAGTGCCCCTGTCCCTCCATACCAGAAAGCGTCGGATGTCACACTCTAGGCTGATTTGGGACTCATCTGTAAACAACACTTGGCTCCAATCATGTTGCTCCCAATCTCGATGTTCAGCATCCCATCATCTTCGGGCAGCACGGTGGCGTGGGGTCAACGGAATGAGGACCATTGGCCTACGTGCATAGAGCTCTCCCTCATGAAGCCGATTACGTACTGTTTGGCTGGACATCCTTCGTCCTGTTGCCAAGAGTAACTGTCTTTGCAGCTGCGTAGCATTCTCTGTTCTGTTTCGACGGGCTATTAACAGTATATACTGGTTATCAGTTGCTTCAGTGGCATGTGGCAGACCTTGCCCTGGTCGACGTCTAACATTTCCTGTCTCTTGGAATTGATTCCAAAGCCTTGCAACAACACTTCTGGAGACTCAAACAGCGTCCGCGACACTACGTTATGTTTGCGCGGATTCCAGTCTGCCTATAAGATGTCATGTCATGGATTCCAGTAAATCACTCTGTTAAGACATTCTCAAGTAACCTTGTCTCAAGAAAAAATACTGTGCAATCGAATTTCACAGTTACGGCAATAAAACGGACGTTTCTGCAACATCTCGATTTCTGCTCTTATCTCCTTTTTCTGGTTTTTGACGTCATGAACACTGATTGGCATATAAAGTTTTCTTTTTCCGTTTCCTGGTAGGCTTAACATTATGGATGTTTATATGTACATACATTTTCTGTTATTTATTAGTATGCATCTTTGCGTAATTTTGTTAAAACCATGTGCTCCCCTAATTGTTTTGAGCAGTGTAGTTTATGTCTGGACGAAATTTTGTATTTTAAAGAATAAGAAAAATAAAAGTTTTTTGAGTCTTTTTATTTAAGTTATTCTTAAAGTATGGTTTATCAGTACATTATAATTACTTTAATAAGAAGTATCAACCCTTCCTAATATGTCAGGGGAAAACTATTTTGTGTGGTTTTTTCAGAGGTAATTTTGTAGATATATCTTAGTAACCATTCATTAATGTCCACCATTAAATATGACAATGCACTGGATAATGAACCTGACAATGTGCTAGAGGCTGACTTCATTGAAAATATTCAACAAACATGATGAATACAAATTTAAAGATGTAAAATTTTCAACGAAAAAGTGACAAACAAGCTTCTTTTCAAGTATTCGGCCAAGGCCGAATAGTAAACTAGGTATTCGGCCGAAGCCGAATATTCGGCTGACAGGCCGAATATTCGGCCGCGGCCGAATATTCGTTGCATCTCTAAAACAAACTGGTAGCTAATACAGAATTAGCACTGACCAGCCGAGTGACCGAAGCAATGGTTCGGTTCAACTCGAATTTTGAAGGCAAGGCAGGTATATTCAGTAAGTTACCGCCCTTTAGCCAGGGCTAAGGTAGAAATACGTGAAATACACCGCCAGCTCAGTCATTTCCAGCCGAGGACTGCAGTTTCGTGCTTATTAGCACTCATCAGCCCGGAATAGGAAAGTGATTGAGCTGGAGATGGAATACCTCTTAAGGAAGCCAAGACTGCCAAACAAACTGGTAGCTAATACAGAATTAGCACTGACCAGCCGAGTGACCGAAGCAATGGTTCGGTTCAACTCGAATTTTGAAGGCAAGGCAGGTATATTCAGTAAGTTACCGCCCTATAGCCAGGGCTAAGGCAGAAATACGTGAAATACACCGCCAGCTCAGTCATTTCCAGCCGAGGACTGCAGTTTCGTGCTTATTAGCACTCATCAGCCCGGCATAGGAAAGTGACTGAGCTGGAGATGGAAAACCTCTTAAGGAAGCCAAGAGTGCCAAACAAACTGGTAGCTAATACAGAATTAGCACTGACCAGCCGAGTGACCGAAGCAAATGACTGAGCTGGCGGTGTATTTCACGTATTTCTGCCTTAGCCCTGGCTATAGGGCGGTAACTTGCATTTTATCTATTGCTCAATTTGATTACACTCAAACTGGTTCTTGTGCGACGGATAGGAGCCACATAAAAAGCGCATAAATCGTTCAAAACTTCACGGTTTTGCGGAATCATCAGACAAAATTTCCCAAATAAGGAAATTTTTGGGAGGTCACAGTGACCTCTCATCGAGGTGACACTGTCGTTTTATGAATAATTTCATCAATTGATTCCCAATCTGATTAAAATTTTCATATACCACGGGGAAAAAAAATCGCACAAAAAAAAAAAAGACCCCACAAAAACAGGTTTGAGTGTGAATCAAATCAGATTCTAACTTTAATGTGTTAAATAATGAGTTAGCTGAAACTTTTAGGTCTACCCAATATTGTAACTTATTGATTGATGATTTTGTTAACTTTTACCAAAAAAAAAATGTTTTTTAGTCTTTAATTTAACAAAAAATCTAACTCATCAAGTCCAGAAAAAAATGTGCTGAACTTATTTTAATTCGCATGCTAATGCCCTGAAAAATGATATAAGTTGTTCTTAAGTCTTTTTATCTTTTTTCAGCCTGAAAAAGTTGAAGCATTGATTGTAGAAGATATGATTGTTGGAAAACTACCCAATGACAGATTGAAGTTCCTGAAGTCAATGTTACATAAAAGTCGTGAATTTGTTCAAAAAATACCAATAGAAGTTGATGAAAGTCAAGCCGTTTCATTATATAGAGACTTTCTGCAAGAAATAGCAAAAACGGCTTCAGAAAACATAGTACGTTCTTTTATTAAAATCAGCAACTAGTATTTAAATTATTTGGTTTGTTTTATGAGCAATGCCCTATTACTCTAGAAAAGACTTTTGCTCCCACTGCAAAAAGTAATACGTACTAACATTCTAGCAAAATCTATGATGCAGTTAAATAATAGAACTCCAATAGCACTGGTCAAATACATTTCAGAATATATCAGACCAGATCACACAAAAACTATGTAACCTGGCAAAATATACTTTCGTTTAAATTATATAGGGGAATGCGCAGCAAAGTGAAATAGATAATTTACCTTTTTCAAACTGACCAAATTGGAAATTTTGTTTTGAAAGTTATATACAGAAAGATTTATCATTAATTTTAAAGATGTATTTTATAATAAAACCTGTATTAACACGTTATTTTGTTTTATGCTCGGCAGTTAATTTTTACCTTCCAAAAAATGTTGCAACAATTCGTTTTTTTTTCTTTTCCTTATGGCAAAGGTAAAAATTAAATAATTTGTGAGGAAATATTTTCTACTAGCTTTTACCCGCGGCTTCGCTCACGTTGATGTAGTTTTTTTCAATCGATTCAAGTTCATGGTCAACACAGGCAGAGGTCAAATAGTTACCAAAAAATGGTTTGTCCCCAGTTTCGCCATTGTTGCCATTAAAGTAGGGACATTTATACCGCAAAATCCTAATTAGCATCATTTATCCTTAAAAACACACTCACAAAAAAAAAAAAAGAAAGTTTTAAAGTTTCATAACAATTTACAATAATTCGCCAATGCATTAAAGTAGTCGCCTGGTGAGACTAGAGATAAAAAAAGAAAAGATTTGGCGAATTAATTTACATTTGATTAGTAGTTTTAATCTCATTTAAGCGTGTTGTTTCACTAATTTGGCGGATTAATTTTAACTTCAATACCTGACACATAGCATTTAATGATCTTTTAACAAAAATTAATTTGGCGAAATTTTCACATTTTAATGCAAATTTTGTAATAGCTGTAGCGCCAAGACTTTTGAACACTCGTCCCAGAAAAAACATTGCATAGTCTTTACCTTCAAAAACAGCGACAATTGAAAAAAAATGTCTAATGCCTTAGCTATTGAAATGATTTCGCAAAAAGCGTTTGGCGAGATTCCTGCTGGTCGATCAACACAAACAAATACCCAAATCACCACAAATAAAAAAAAATAAATAAAATAAAAAACCCATTAATTGCCTCTAAGGTGCGCTAAACTGGAAAATAATCACCCAAATCCATGTATTTTTTACTCCATCTTGTGCAAATACCTTACTTTAAGATATAATTTGAGAAAAGCCTTCAACAGTCAGACGAAAAGCAAAAATAGTCAACAATATCATTGTCGCTATCGACAGGGAGTTGAGATGATACACTAAATACTATATTGATTTAATGAAAGCCTTCAAACATGGAACTAAAAAGCTTATAACTCGTTTTTTATTCTACTTAGAAATTTCGAACAGGTGCCATCTTCAGCAGAAAAATTAGAGCTTTCGATGGACATATAATGTTAAGATGTGCAAGTATTTTTTCACCCCAATATTAGAGAATTTGTATGAAAATTGTGCATTATTGCCCCCTATGGGGGTTTTGCCCCCCATAACGGGACGAAACGTATCCTATGTGTTATTCTGATGCATAAGCTATGTTATTGTAAAAATTCATCAAAATCCGTTCAGTAGTTTTTGCGTGAAAGAGTAACAAACATTTATACAGACAAACTTTCGCATATATAATAGTGGTAAGATTTAGATATCAAAAATATGTTCGAAATGAGTAAATCAAAGAATGAATGAATAAATGAAAAGATATAACGGAAAAATAAACGAATAAATCAATAAATCAATTAATTAATGTATTGAAAAAATAAACAAATGGATAAATGAGTGAATTATTAAACGTAGGAATATAAATTATCTACTTAATAAATAAATTCGCAAGTGGTTTGATAAATAATTGAATAAGAGTAAACGAAAGTAACTATTTCGCTTTGCCCTGCATGGTTGTTTATTTGTACAAAACAGTTTTAATAAAAATAAGCTAAATAATAAATAAACAAATGCTTCACCAACTATTAGTTGGTCTCAATTAATAATTAAAAGGTTAAAAACATTTTTATCACTTAAAAAAATAATTAATTTTTGATTTAGAAAACAATATTACAATGTGATTGTTGCATGTATTATTATATGCTTTGATCTTCAGAGTTAACTTTTTCCTGAATGAAATAGACAAGTGCTGCTACATAGTTAAAATATTACCAGATAGATGCCGCTAAAAATAAAATAAATATTTTACTACTTCATGTTGCCCTACGTTACCCTGCTGTATTTATTTTAAAATGAACTTTCCACTTCCAAATTGTTACGGTCGATATTTTTAGCATCAAAAAGTTGCCAGTGTCAGTGAATGGGCTTGCTTCGCAATTTAATTACAACTAGTCTCCAGGTGGGATAGATTTGCCACCTACGACGGAATGGTGTACACAGCCTTTTGCAGTGTACTTCGGGGGCTTCGTCCCCTTCATGCCACCTACAGTGGCTCGTCCAACCTAGCTGCTGCGGATTGGTGTTGTACACCGCCCAAAAGCAGTGTACTTAAGGGGCTTCACTTCTTTTTGCCAAATGCGGCCATACCGGTACATTAATTAGTGAGCAGTGCATTAATTTTCGGCCAGATGCACTTCTTGAGTCATTTTATTCCGCGCGCCTTCACTTCATCATTAACACGAACCATTCAAAGATCGAAACACTTCCGCTAGGAGGAAAAAAGAGAGAGAGAGAGAGAGAGAAATTATAAGTCTCTCTAAAAAGAGGCCATACTTTTGCTGAGGCAAAAGGCGAATTTGGGAAGGAAAATTTCAGTAGGAGAAATTGGCACGCTGCCAATAACTGACCGTCTTTGAGAATGGATATTTTAATTAATATTTTCGCTATTTAAAGTCATAGAAAAACAAAAGTTACCCAAATATGACGTCCGAGAAATTTCGAATCTATCAATACCTGGTTCGATCATTAATTCTCTGGCATTCAGATGAAGATAGAGTGACATAGATAGATACTTAGATTCATACACACACTTATTAATAAACAAGATGATAGGTGTAATGTAATGACGAATTTAAATACTATTTTCCAAGGGCTTTGCCAACTTGATCGGCAGGATGGAGAGAATGAATCCTTTACCCTTCTTTGTCGTACTGAAGAATAATAAAAATGCATTTTATAAAACTTATAATAAAGTGATTTGACTGTTCAGTAATACTACACAGCACGCAAAAGAACTCGAAATAAACGTAGCATTCTGTTGAATTCTTGTACGTTAGTAAGGAACATGGGATTTGAATATTTTTAAATAATTTGCCAAAGTTTAATAATTTTTAAAAATTATTTTAAAGGGTACGCGCAGTTTCAATTTTATTTTTTACGCTTCTGCAAATGACATTACAAGTGATGGAATGCCATTCACTGATGCCATTAGAGCAGAGCGTAATATTTAATTCGCATCTTTACTTACATGTGTATACTGGCAACAATATGGTTGATAGCAAGCGTAGAGCTCAATATTTAATTCGCTTCTGAATTATCATATCGTGAAAACGCAGTTGGCAGCAAGCGTAAGTGTTCAGCGCGCCAGCGGAGTACGCGCCAAAGTTGTTCATTTGCGACGTCATGGAGACCATACCTTGTTTGAAAAATCGGACATTTAAAAAATTAATTACAAATTAAACGTTTTGAAAATAAAAGATTTTTCTCGTTCCATGCTTTTTTTTTGCTCATTCTATCAACTTCAGAGACTAAACTCCATTCCTGCCAAAATGGCTACGCGGTAACAGATGTGCAACATGAAAGAATGGATAACAGCTCTTAAAAATGCATTAATCTACAAATGGAGAGAAACTAATACGTAGCCCCTTTATAAAACATACTTTCCTTTTTTCCACACGAATTTTGAAAGTTTGTTCCTTTCTTCGTAAGCAAAGAAAATAGTCCTTCCTATCTGATCTAAACAAGATCGGGCCTTCTACGTGTTTTAACAATTTGTTAACAATAACAACAAACAATGCCTGATTACCCAAAAGGCTCAGGAAGCTTGAGCTTCCCCTCAGAATTAACAGGGGGCCCAAAAATGACTTAAAAACTTCGAACTATACTTTTATCACATTAGATAAATTATTTTATGAAATGATAAATCTGAAACAATAACTAACCAGTCTTATCTGCTGCGAATGGGAGTACAAAAATATGTAATGTACAAAGGTTGAATGTATCTGGGGGGGGGGAGGGGATTAACTTAAACTGGAAGTCTGCTTTGCCGTTTTTGAAAATAATACATGTAGCATTAGTGAGTTTTGTTTCAAAATGTGCATAGAGTTTTTAAAAACTATAACTTGAAAGCAAAAGGTGAGGGGCCCTGAATTGAGACTTAGCTTCCTCTAACTTCAGAGGTTAATTGGGCCCTGACAACAAATACTGTTTAAACATGCAAAATTCCAATACATTTTTGTACAATTGAACTGTTTTTGGAAAGCACTTATGACTAATGAAGAACATTTTTGTTTTAGAAAAGACAAATAAAGAAGAGAGACACTGGTCCGGACTATTTAAGACTCAGGCGCGATGAAAACGGTCGATGGGACTTCAAAAGCAATTACATTGGAATAATTAAAGCTCTTAGTGATCCGGATAACTTGGTGTCAGATCCTGAAGGAACTTATAATGGACCAGCGTGCTTCATTTATGGAACTTTATCACATTTGCCAATGTAAGTACATAAGTAATTATTGGTTTATGAATACTTTTCAACAGTTAAGCTATAATTAGCGAACGTAGTTGGTTTGCGTATGAGTATGGCGTAATTTCACTGAACGTTAAATAATGTGAACAGAACAAAGCTGTTAGTTAAATAAAGTCAACAGAATAAAACATGGTATTTGTGAAAGTTTTGGAATTTTGAGTGATGACGGCTTAACACGCTTTAAGGTTTAAGAGGTGCTGAACACATTTTGAATACTTAAGAAAATGTCCGTTGTATCACAGGAGGAGTCATTCCGATTAAATATTTGCAATCAGCGTATTAGTAGGTTATATTTTTTGTGAAATTTTAATCACAATTACAATCCAGATATAAAATATCCGTATTCATAACCGTAATCAAAAGTCATAGATTTAGTCATAATTCTAATTTTTAACTCATTCATCCTGTTACTTCGATTGAAAATTTAGAAAAGAAATTTTATTTACTGGAAATCTTTATAATATTAGTAAAGAGATAATATTAGAGGGCGGATTTTTGTGTGTTTATATGTTCGAGGTAATCTCCGGAACCACTGCACCTATTTGAAAAATTCTTTCACTATATGAAAGGTACTTTCTAACTGCGTAACATAGGCTATAATTCGAAAAAATCCGATAAATAGTTTTTTAGTTCAAATTAAGGCCGAAATTTCACGTAAATTGCCTATTATTGGCTATTAAAGGGGTGAAAAATTACTTGCACATATTAATATTATATATCGTTAAAAAGGGTAAAATTTTCTGCGTTCTAAACAATTTATTTCAATGCTCTAACTTAATTACGGCGGGAGTAATTTGCGTTTTTAGCTCGAACTTTTTTAGGCTTAACTGAAATTTAGGCACTACTTTCTTTATTAAATCTATCAATAAAAAGTGAAGGAATTGTCCCACAGTTTTCTTTTTGACAGCATTGGAAAAAGCGGGATTTTTTACTCCAGATCTTTCTCGACCTATGGTCGGAAAAATTAGCCTCTATTATCAAAGGAAAAAAGTTACAAGCGTTTTTAAATCAATTTCGAAATATGTCATTTTGATTCAGGTTGTCAACTATTTTATTTTCGCGTTTCCATGGTTACGCTTTTAAAATCCATCTTTCGCATTTTAATTTCTTAAAAGTATTTTAATATCTGTCGTCATTGTTTGGAAGGGTAATTTTGCATGGTGTTTGTTTTTTTTTTCCTTTTATTTAAGTTATTCTTTAAGTTATTAAGTTATTCTTTTAATTAATTGTTGTTGAATATATGTCACTTGACACAATTTTTGTTCTCAAGGTAAACCGGGCAAAGTTGGGCAACGCAGCTCATAATACATAAAGATTTGAAAGCTACTTTTAATGTGATTTTATACTTTTTTGTTTGTTTGGCGAAACATTTATTATTGTCAAAGAAAAAACATCCGCTTCACTCGCAAAAGGGCTGGGTTCCGGTAGCTTGGTCGCTTAGCACGTTAGGCGCTGAGCAGTTCAGTCTAGGGTTATTGTTTTAAGGCAACCATTAATGTAATACATTGATTTGGCGATTTGTTTTAAAAGAAAAGAAACTCTTGATTTGTTTATATCCGAGTGAAATGTACGACATTTTCTTCTTTTTTTCTGACGATGATTTTTGAATGTTCCACGGGATGTTTTTTTTTTCGTTAGACAGATGGATTATGATAGCGTGGTTGCTGGGCAAGTTTGGCGATAAACAATAGAGCTGCAGAATTATTTTTACATTTGAAAGACATTATTTGATGTCTTTTTTTTGTTTATTTGGCGAAATATTTTAAATTACAGTAAAAACCGCTTCACTCGCTAAATAGAGTTTTAAAGCAACTGTAAATCTAATTTAATGATTTGACGAAAAGTTTTTTTTTTTTTTTTTGAAAAGGTGTGTACTCATTTTATACAAAGAAAAACGATCATTTCACATCAGAGGCGGAGGGGGCGTCAATTCTTTTTATTCAACGGACGTCCATTATATTTTTAGCACGGGCATCGCTGTGCGGGTACTGCTAGTGTAAAATAAAAATGCAAAAGATTCTCGACTATTTGTTGAAATAACAAAAAAAAAAAAAAAAAAGTAGGATAGATTGTGTGCCTTGATCCTGAAATGAAAACAATATCTTTGTGTTGACAGTATTGGAACTTAACTCCATAACAGCTCCATCAACTTCTTCTTCTCTGTAAAAAAATTTCGAAACGTTACTGAGTACTTCCGTGTAACGTTTTGGGATTTCAATGGTTTTTATCCACTTCCTGGAAAAATCAAGCATCATGGTCAAAAGTTTCCTGAATTGCAACAAGTTGCGCCAATGCAGACTTCTCACTGTTGTAAAAATTATCTTTAGCTCCCAGTTTAAAGATTAACTGAGCATATTTATAAAATGTATTGGCTGCAATTCTGTTACGGCTCGTCCAGACTGATTAAGGTCCCAAATGTATCGATAAGTCCACGGACTACGTAGCTTAGCAAGAATTGCAGGTGAGTAAAACTCTTGATATGTACTTGCAATTCTGTCTTAGCTTTGGCCATGATTGCTATACTGCAGTTAAAACTTCCTTGATAATTCAGGAAATTGCCAAGCTATTGTATTATACCAACTAAATAAGTTTATTCTAAAGTTCCAGAGACACGACTGGCTTTAAGCGGGAAGATTTCTGAATTTTTCAGGAAGCTTCCAGGATAACTTCAGGAAGGTTACTGAATTTTAGTGGAACAGGTTCCTGGTTTTTGCAAGATATGTTACTGGCAAAAATTGGGCACATCAGCTGCCCATTATTTACCACGAACGTTTCTGAATCGTTCTTATAGGGCATTACTTTATTCATTACTATAAACCAAGGGTTCCTCTTAGGTAGTTCAGACAAATCTCTCAATGGTCAAAGGGGTTCCCAAACTTTTCCAATCCGCGGCATCCTTTGAAGACTTCAAATTTCCTCACGTCACCCTAGTCTAATCTTATTATATATATTGTGAAATCCATGGGTGCCATATAATTTAGTCCTAGTTATACTCATAGGAGTGTAAAAAAATTAAATGTATAAATTAAATTATATCTTTACGGGTGTCCTAATTTAGGAACCCCTGCTATAAACAGTAGTAATTCAAAATCAAAGTATTGTACAATAACATTTACTTTACCTCTCCAGACCAGCAAATGAACCTCAGATTAAGAAGCACTTTCCTAATGCTGAATTGGTGCCAATTGAAGGAGCAACACATCATATTACTGCTGATTGCCCAGAAGAATTGACAAAGGCCTTTTTGGAATTTATATCAAGCATTTCATAGTGAAAGAGAAATTTTTGAACTCTTCATACACTTCTAAAGTTTTTTTTATACAATTTTTTAATAAAACGAATTCACCGCGCTAAAAAGATTTCCGAGTTTTTTTGGTTTTACTTCTACAGCAGTCAAATCCCGAAAAGGAACTTTCGGGACTCGAATTCGAAAACCTACAATCCTCTCCCGATTCAGGGTTGTTGGTGAAGGTACGACGTAAACTGGTTCTGTTTTAGAGGTGGGCAATGTTGTTCTTTTTAATGATCCGTTCATCAGAAGATCGTTCATTCTTTTGATCCGTACATTTAACTCATCATTTGAATGACTTCGTTCATTAAAAAAAGTTGCAGGTGATCCCTCTGCACGACATACTCACGTACATTCGATATATGTTTCATTAGATCAGTAATATTCTTCGAAAGAAAGAATAATTTTGCGGAGCAGTTCCGTACTTTGAATAAAATTCAATAAAAGAACTAAAACCACTTGTCTAAAATTGTCTCATAGCTTTAATAAATCATTTTAAGCAAGAATATAAAAATAATAAAACAGTTTGAAACACTATTTCAAGTTTTGAGTACAAGCATCTTCAATGTCCCATATTTACACATTTGTTATGATAAAATAGCAAAATTTAAGCTTGAAAACTTCCGGCCCGGGAAGTGTGGAGAAAAAGAGCTTTTGTGGAGTCGTAGAGTTTCGCCATTTTTGTGGAGCAACTCCGCAAAATGCGGAGCAGTTGGCAACCCTGCTAACACTAATTCCTGTGTAAAGTTTTGTGACTCTGAGTTAGTATTCTACTCTGGCAAGACTTTAATTTTTGAGATTTTTAGAAAAACATCAAATAAAGAGAAAATTTACAAAATATTTTAAATTCCGTTGAACTATAAGCCCTGGTGCGGTAACTTTTTAACTTCCTAACACAAACTACTCGTAAAATTTCAAGCCTGTGAGTTATTTGTTTCAACTCTGGCAAGAGGTCATACCTAATACGCTGCAATACTTCGAATTTTTAATCACATCAATGGTGTAAGACCACCCCTAGATCCATTTGTTTTCTTTCTCTGTTAGGGTGAAGGAAGTCAATGCCCCTCCCTTATTTAAAAAAAACTAACGTTTTTACATATAAGTGGGCATGGTTTTGTAGTTTTTAATAAAATTTCATCGAGTTCACGCCCCCCCCCCCCCATCTCCTCTGAAAATATTGAAATAAGCGGCCTGTTCTGAACTGAAGTAGGCTCTATTTCTTTGTTTATACTAGGAAAATGATAAGAAAGTCATGTGGTTCAAATATTTGTGAAACCACGTGACTTTCTTATCAGTTGTCTGTTGTATCTGCTAATGCATATTTCAAAATACTTTCAATTCACTACATTAAAAGCTGGAATCATTCGTCAATTGCAGTAAAAACTTCGCAGACCCCTCCAATGGGCTGTTTTTCTTTTACATCTTAACGAACTTTCATTGCGGCATCTCCTCCAGTTTTTTTAATGGTTCAACATGAGACTGCAAATCTTACTACAGTAAAATTCAGAAAAGGCTGTACGACTCTGAAAAGTGTCCCATAGTTGTTTTAAGCCATTATTCCTATTCCTATTCAGAGTCGCAACTGACTACAGTCGAGTCCTGACTTACGCGAGGGATGCGTTCCAAGACTCCTCGTGTAAGTTGAAATTTCGTGTTGTGGAAAAATATATGCATACAAATTTTTTAAAGCATACCAAATACTTTTAGGCACTTATAAACACACCTCAAACTGCTCTAAAGCATTCCTTAACCATTACAGTTTCTTCCATAAAGAACTGAACTTTTACTGTATTTAAAAAATAAAAATCAGTTATTCAACATGAAATACTTAAGATGCACAAAATGAATGACCAATGGGAATAAAAGATATAAAATAAAACAACACAGTACGCACTGAATGCAGTAAAATTAAAATGATACACAAAATAGTACTGTACAGTAGCAATATTTACGAGTTAAAAAATGAGGATACTAGTGATGATTTATGCTCCAAGATCAGATCGTTATTCTTATCTAATACATTTTTAAATACACTTCACCATTTATTTAAAACGTTTCAATTTGTGGCTACGTTTCCTCTACCTGATCTTTTCATTAATCCACAATGCAAGAGTGCGGGTGGCTTCCATTTTCATAATTTTTACTTTGCTAGACTGCTCTGCAAGCTTCAATATTGAAACTAAGTTCTAAACTTTTACGGACATCTTTTTGTTTTGACTTTTAATTATACATATGGAAGATTCACTCACACTTATTGTCGCGCTACCTTTGAAGTTTTGTAATTGTTCAAGCATATCGAGAATCTTAGCCTTTTTAAATGTTTTATCAGAAACTTTCTTTTTCTTCACATTTTCAAACTTTAGATGAAGGTGACACTAAGGTGCCATTATGGTTATTTATGCACTAGACTAGTTTGGGGTGGGAGCTTTGGCTGTAAGTGATGCTCAAAGGGATGTAATAACATTCACGAAATCAATATTTAGTAGCCAATAACAAAGCTAATACTTCCTTCTAAAAAAAATTCATGTTGTGGGCAAAAAATTCGTGTTAGCTCTAAAATTTGTTACTCGTGAATAATTCGCGTTATAGCCATTTCGCGTAAGTCGGATCGTGTTGTAGCGGGAGTCGACTGTACAACTGTATTTATGTCGAGGACTGCATAGTAAGTGCCTTGCCTCCATTATTTTATATACCGATAGATGGCAGCACCATTACCGGATCGAACAGTTAATGAGAATTTAGAACTAGTCCAGGAGCTAATAGCTACCAGGTGCTAGCACCCCCAGAGGTATCGTTTCACTTGGAGGACATTGAGACCACGAGCATATTTAACGTCGCCCAGTCCCCTTTAATGACGACGGTGGGTCTTCGACCATCGAGGTTCGAACTCAGGACCCTCCGGCCCCGAATACTGATATGTGTAGCTGATCCGTTTGAACATGTCCAGTCAGCCACTAGGGTTTCCAATCCAGCACCGAATTCAGCCCCGCAGAATTGTAAGAAGCCAATCCAGCAGGACTGAAATTATTGTTCTAAAAACTAATTTTAATGTCAAATAGAAAAAGTTGTGCTTTTTAGGAAGGACTGCTTTTGTTACTTGAGTTTTCCCGTCCGTACACCAATTGTAGAGCACAACAAAGTCAGATCCCAATTAGAAATTGTCATTTGGTACACAAAAGTGAGCCCTATAAAGTTCAACTCCTTTTAACAAAGCATTGCTCCTACCGAATAAGAAAAGATTTTCGCTCAAATAATTATGCGTTTGATGAAAAAGCGTGCTGTGGCTGCTGTGCAGTTGGATGTACTGAGATTAAATGACTGAGGTAATTTAGCAAAAGATCCTCATTAACTTCTTAATCTTTTTTTGCAGTAGATTTTTTTTTTAGATTGGTTTTTGGTCAAAAGCTGCAATTTTCGAACAAAAACAATGTCTACTGCATATGTGTTTTGCTGTATCCAATTTAACTTTGTGACGTGTTCCTTTCCACATCTATACTGATGGCCGACCTTGGAAGGTCACCAAGATTGACAATCCACACCGGCCAGTCTGAGTAGTGGATAGGCTGGGATACCGGAAGGTCCTTTGGCGGTGTCGCACATTTTGAGGGCCAATATTCACGGTCGCGTGTGATCTTGTGCCATGATGCCGAGTGCAATGGGCGGGTGTAGACTTTTTGGTGGCCTGTGGTCAAGCAAATCAAATCTCTTTCCGACTTAGTTACGATCGCAGCGCCAAGAAGTCCACCAATTAAAATAAAAATTGGCAAGGGGACGCCTCTGGTTAGGTTCCGGTGCCAAGAAGATTTTTTAGTGGAGCGGGGAGACGATGTCTGGACTCGGTGGTAAGGAGTCGGGGAGAAATACCTGTGGTCTCGCGTACTTGGTGTACGGGGCAATTTTTTATAAAGTTGGGAACTGTGTTCCAGAGGCACGACTCTGTTGTCGTGCCGCTACAGTTGTAAAGTGTGAACTGCATACCATTTCTTAAAGTCCTCCGTTTGAGGCAAAAAGGGTGATTAAAAAATAACATATGTTAATTTTCTTGAAGAAGACTGTAAATAGTGTAAGTACTTGCATATGCATATAATCCAAAGAGTACAAATAAATTTTTAGTCCTTAAAAACTGTTGTTACTGGTTGACGCGTAACACAATCATTTCACTACGCCACAACTTGCAGTGAGAATAAACTTGTGGCTTCATTAATATTCATAATTAGAATACTTTTGTGGCTTCATTCGTTTGTCATTGAATTAGTGCATTTGGTTCATTACAGCAAGGGGTGAGTGCTACTTGGTTAGACCAAGTCGCAGTCTCAGTAAAAGTTTTTTGACAACTTCGCTAATTTTACCTCTCACTTTAAAGATACATTCAAAAACTTGAGCAGCTTAATTTATTGCGCTGTCATTTGAATTATATTGTGTTCTTCATCCAAGTTTCTGTTGCCTCTTTAAAAGTTATGCCGAATATACAAATAATGTCAGGTTTTTCACTGCTTTCTTCTTCGGAGCAAAATATTGTGCACATTTTGGAAGTTAAAGGTTTTGAGTGTATTCTTTAAGCTTACAAAGTGCTTCAACATTGCATTCAGGCTACTCCAGCGGCAATCAGCAATGCACTTTTACTCGTTTATAAGCGGCAAAAGTTGGAAAATGTTTGAATGGAAAAAATTTGCGGGATTGGGATTTTGCCCTAAATCCCGCGGGATCAATTCCGCTTAATCTAATGCGGGATTGGAAACCCTATGAGACAAGTTCTAATTCCTTTCTCCACAGCTGAATTTTTATTTGAACCCGTTTAGCCTATCCATACATATAAACAGAATCTTTCCGTGCCCCTGGATTCTTTGATTCAGTTTGCCAAGATTCTCAAAAATATCAGCCATGTATGTTTGTTTTATCAGACAATATTTGTGCAGTAACTAATTAGTAGGTTTTGTTTTCTAGGGAAACATCAGAAATTAGTACCTCCTCACCCAACTCCAAAACACTTGGCTAGAACTTGCTTCTTAAAAGCCAGTGATCTCTCGTGTGAAGAAGTAGGGAGTGGTAACATGCCCTCACTCTTCAGAAAGTGCAATAAAAATATGAGAATTAAGGGATCTTGATTGTATGATAAGGATTTTTTCGCCTTCAACCACAGCTGACTTCAGCTAATTTGGCATATTGTTTTCCAGGAGAGGTTCAGGATGGGGGAAAACTGATGGATCTAAATCCAAGGATACTTGGATTTAGATTTTTTGCATCAAACTCTTTGTTATTTCCCCTAATTGCAACTGCTCCATCTTTGCAAGTGCTTTTGAAGTTGTAACACTGTATCCCGTTGCTTTCTATTTATTCATCTGCAACACGAAATAATTCACCACCAGTTGCAATTTGAGAAAGTTCTAGGCAGAAAATGTAATTATTTTGAAAGTTGTCTTCATGTTAGTCTGTTGCTTCATCAGCTCAAACTAAAAATTTTCCAACTTTTTGTAGTTCATCAGCCAATGTTTTTTAAATGTCACCGCCCCCCCCCCCTTATCATGTCATTAATTCATCACCTCTTGCCTGGTAGCATGATCTGGAACTGGCACTCTGATCATCTCATACATTGCATCAGAGCATATCATTCATTCCCTGTATGACTTCTTTTCAAGCAAGAAAAATTAATTTTTCACTGTTGGTATGCAGTTTTCAGTGTAATTTGACAATTAATTAAACTAGCAACATTATATCTGATTTCTTGCGGAGGTAGAATACAATTCTGTTTTTCCTTTTTCTACAACTCCGAAACTACCTCGGCACACCAAGGATCTTGTCGCAGCACATATAATGTGCTGAGGCACACTGGTTGAGAAGCACTGCTTTAAATAATGGTTAGATTTGCAAGTTTGTTGCACACACAAACAAACAAACAAAAAATCAAATTTTATAGAACATTTGTGGGAGCAATAATGGGTTTTCTGCAGTGAAAAGTCATGGTATAAATAACAGACATCTTATTATTGTTACTTCTTTGAAAAAGTAAAATTGAGTTTTGTTTCCTTCCACAATTTTAGAACCTTAGACTTTAAGAGCCATTATTTTGAAGTTCAGACAAGGTGTGGCAGTGACCATTTTTGATCTTTATAATTTTTTTATATGTCAAAGTAGGTCATGAGAAGTGAACATTCTGAAATTTTTAGCCTTCCAAAAAAATTTTTTCGCTCGTTAAAAATTCCCTAAGTTTGACGTTTTTGCAGCGCTTTTTAGAAAAATTCTAAAAGTCGCGTTTCAGTGCACTTTAGCTCTTTACAGAAACACCACCCCACGGTTATGTTTATATTTATTGGTTGTACTGTATCTAGTGATGATGACTTCATAGTTATTTTGGTTGGGGATTGTTGCTTTCTTCAGATAAGGGGTCGCAAAGTATGGATTTTATCCGTTTTCGCGCAAGTTGAACCTGCGTTATTTCCCCCAAAAAGCCACCCCCCGAAAAAAATGTAACATATACTGAAAGTTTATACTATGAAGAGAGTAAATGACACAAAATTTGTTTGAGGTTTAATTTTGTTTAGGAGAAAAATACCCTGATATTTTTCAAATTATCAAAAATTGTGCTTTTTTGATCGCAATTAACTCAAAACAGCATCACTAGGAAAAAAAACCTTTTATATATTATGGTACCTGGCTATGTGTAAAACATCATGAAAAAGAAAGCAGCATGGGATCTCTTCTTGTTTTCCAGAAAATAATTTTTTTGTAGCTCATTTTATGCGTTTTCTCGTACGTAAAACATGTGTCCAGTATGCAGATTAGAGCTTCTAAAACTTTAAGGATGTAGTAAGAATGTATATATGTGTGTATAGAGAAAGAAAAAGACTAGTATTACCTTATTTTTCTGATTTTTTCAAATTGATGTTATTTTAATTGCAGGTAAATCAGAAAACGATAAATCGATATTATATATATATATATATCAGGAACAATATCTGCTTCACTTTCCTCTAAATGTCTATTTTCTATGTCATCTTCAAATACCTCTAAAAGGCTGTCAGTTCTTGATAAATCAGTATTATTCGCTTTTTCTTGCTTGGGATATCAGCTAAAAACAGTTTGAATTTGACTTTTTGTCAGATATTCGTTCGGTTGGGATATTTTTATGTCTTCAATCATCTCTGTTCTCATTGTATGTTCTACTTGGTCGGACGTCTGTTTTCTGCCGGTTTTTTTTACCATAAAGAAACTTTTCATAAAGAAATTCTATTTGTTTCAATGAAAATTGTGTACTTTTACGAGTTGGGAGAGCCCACCCCTCACATGAGATTTCCAAAATGTTTTCTTCTTTGTTTTCTCTTTTGTTGCAGAACATGCAATGAGAATAGAGATGATTGAAGACATAAAAATATTCCAACCGAACGAATATCTGACAAAAAATCAAATTGAAGCTGCTTTTAACCGATGTACAAAGGGAAAAAAAAAAAGAGCAAATAATACTGATTTATCAAGAACCGACAGCCTTTTAGAGGTATTTGAAGATGACATAGAAAAAAGGCATTTCGAGGAAAGTGAAACAGATATTGTTCATGATATTTCTTCCATTGCTACGGACATAAATAAGAAAGAATTATTTTGGGATTGATACGATAAACCTATATGTATATATATATATATATATATATATATATATATATATATATATATATATGATATCGATTTATCGTTTTCTGATTTACCTGCAATTAAAATAACATCAATTTGTAAAAATCAGAAAAATAAGGTATTACTAGTCTTTTTCTTTCTCTATATACACATATATACATTCTTACTACATCCTTAAAGTTTTAGAAGATCTAATCTGAATACTGAACACACGTTTTACGTACGAGAAAACGCATAAAATGAGCTACAAAAAAAATTAATTTCTGGAAAACAAGAAGAGATCCCATGCTGCTTTCTTTTTCATGATGTTTTACACATAGCCAGGTACCATAATATATAAAAGGTTTTTTTTCCTAGTGATGCTGTTTTGAGTTAATTGCGATCAAAAAAGCACAATTTTTGATAATTTGAAAAATATCAGGGTATTTTTCTCCTAAACAAAATTAAACCTCAAACAAATTTTGTGTCATTTACTCTCTTCATAGTATAAACTTTCAGTATATGTTACATTTTTTCGGGGGGTGGCTTTTTGGGGGAAATAACGCAGGTTCAACTTGCGCGAAAACGGATAAAATCCATACTTCACGACCCCTTATCTAAAGAAAGCAACAACCCCCAACCAAAATAACTATGTAGTCGTCATCACTAGATACAGTAGAACCAATAAATATAAACATAACCGTGGGGTGGTGTTTCTGTAAAGAGCTAAAGCGCACTGAAATGCGACTTTTAGAATTTTTCTAAAAAGCGCTGCAAAACGTCAAACTTTGGGAATTTTTAACGAGCGAAAAAAATTTTTTGGAAAGCTAAAAATTTCAGAATGTTTACTTCTTATGGCCTACTTTGAGATATAAAAAAATTAGGAAAATCAAAAATGGTCACTGCCAAAATTTCCGTTTTTGTCTGAATTTCAAAATAATGGCTCTTAAATGCTTGTTGTTTCATTTTCATATTTGTTTTCTAAAATTTAAAAAAAAAAGAAAAATAATTCATTAAACATTATTTTTATTCACTTATTTATTCTGAACTTATATGTTGACTTTAATATGTTATCACTCATTAAATAAAATTAAAATTATTCTTTTAACCAATGAGAATTTTATATGGATATGCAGTAATTTTTTTTAACTACAAATAAGTCTTAAAACAAAAGAAAGCACAAATGAAGTAAAAAATATGCATATAAAACAAGTAAGACACTTCTGTTCACATAAATATAAACACGATAAAATAAATGCATTTTCAAAAAATATTTGACATTGGTCTAGAAAACATTCAAATTCAATATACAATGTAAAATACTTAGACGCTATTCAGGCTTCAATGATAAAGTAGTATACAACTCACAGTCGTTTTGGGAGAGATAAAATTCCAGATTTAAAGAGAAAAGTCTAACTGGAGATAAAGAAAAAAAAATGAAATACTGGAGATAAGAAAAAGAAACCATCATAGAATTTCAAAATATTTTGTATAATGATAAAGATAAGAGATTTAAAAATTTTATATAAATGTTTTGAAGTATACTTGCTTATAAAAAAGAAAGTGTCCAAAACATCAAATCAACAATACACAGATTAGAAACAAAGTAATTGCTCTGCATTTACTTTTTCTAAGTCCAAAGTTTTATTCAACATGATATAAAATACTTTCAATCAGCATATAAACACAATTTCAACTGGTAAATTACAAAAATAATTTTAACCATACTTGATTTTTTTAAAAGTATCAAAAGTTTTTACTGGCCAAATACCTCTGAATTCAATACACAACCTTATCATAAGGATACTTCCACTAAAGTTTCTTTGATCGATTCATAGCTTTCGATGTATAAGTTTAACAGGGAAAAATTCTACACTACGAAGCCAAAAAATAGACCTGGGACAGATAAAACTGGTTGTGTCTTTTACATTTCATTCATGATTTCTCAAGAAAACAAAGCCATGGAAAACATTTATGCCATCACTGAAACAAAAACATACTACATCTACAACTAATCATAAATTAAAATAAATAAAAATTTAGTTTAATTTTAAAGATAAATAATCTAAAATAAATATACAAATAAAAAAAATAATAAAACACAGATATAGAAAGGAAATGGTGCAGTTTTATTCAACTTCAGAGTTCCAAAAAGTGCCAAGAAAGAACTGATCAGATGTGAATGCAATAAAATGGAAAAACATACTAAAAACTTAGTAAATATCAACTACTGGGCTTTTCACTTCTAATTTTTGGAAGGAAAAAAAAGTACAATTTTAGAAGATGAAAGAAAAAAACAGACAAAATCATTAAATTCAAATATAACTCAGCCGATTCTTTGTACCTTTTTATTATTTATTCAGCAATAACAATTCAAGACAAACAATGAATTTGATGGCATATGTGGGCAACTCAATATGGGAATTTTTTTTTTTTTTTTTTGAAGTATACAGTGCAGTCTCGAAAAACCGAGGTACTTGGAGCTTACCTCACCTCATATTACTGAAAACTTGGGATATCCGGAAAATTCTTCTAGATATTTACACTACTCAGAAGACATACAATGGAGCGCCTTTTACTTCCTTGTAAAAAGAAAAGGAACTATTGCCTTCACAAAAAATTCCTCACTCAAATTTCAAAATAAATTTTTCCTTTAGTTGCATCTAAACAAACGTTTGCAAAAAAAATTTCTCGATATCCATATGTATTGATGTGCTTGCAAAATATAACCAACCTCTCAATGCATTTTTAATAGTTACTATGCAAAAGTCAATAAATTTTACAGCAGCAAAAGAGTTCTACTTTCAGATTTTAATGAAAATCAAATCTTGAGCTACTAAAAAAGATAAATTAAAATATAAATGAAGCACCTTGGATTAAGAGGAACCTTAAACGTTCAAGACTCTACTGTATATAAGGTATGAAATGATTACATTGAGCACCTGAAGAGCTTACAAATCTTAATTTGTTGTCCTTCTGTCTGGGGTGAACAGTCCCAACTAAAAATAAACCAAGGTGGCTTAAGCAGCCACTTGATAGCACCAATCCTTTTAAAAATATTAAGCACTGCATTGAAGGGAAGGGAGAATCTCCAGTCTCTTGCACTCAGAGTACTGCTAGCATCCAACCACAGAACTTTTGAATGCATACGTACTGCAGAGGAACAGAATCCTCAGATTCCGACCCAGACCATCTATGAATCAACTTGAATTGTCTGTTATGACAAATTTATATAAGGAGTAAAAGTTTGTAGACTGTTATGATCTTGTTTTCTTGGCTTTGTTAATGATTTAAATTTGTAAAAATTTTTTGGGAAATTTAAACATCTTTCAAAAACCATATCCTACTACTTTTGCCCCCCCCCCATATAAAAAATAAAATTGAAGGATTCTTTAAGGACTGGTATAGCATATCTAATTTAGAATACTCATTATTAATTATTGCAAGATACTGATAATGATTCATTGAAAGATTTCATATTAAATTTCATCTTGTGTACTTACATCTAATATTTAAAACAGGCAGCTTACAGAGCAGTGAATTGGGAATTTTGTTATCAGAATTTACAGGGGAAGAATGCCTTACATGAAACAGCATAATATCTTTTTTAGCTGTCATGTTTAGAAACACAACTTTCTAGAAATAAAATTCAAGAGAAATTGAATGCTTTTGTGGTAGTTTTTTTTTGTGTGTGTGGAGGGGAATGGGAGGCTTAAAGTTAATAAATCTAACCCTTTAACCTTGATCACAATATCAAAATAGACCAACTTACCACTGCACTATACATTTATTACAACCACATTCATTCTAAGCAAATATCACAAGATAATTCTGAAAGATTAAACTAAAAATAAGAACTCAAATAATCTTCACAGAAATTTATTTTTCATAAAAAGAGATCAGAGAAGTATGTAAATAATTTTATCACAATGTGTAGCAAAAATACAAAGTTACAAAAACATTTATAAACCAAGAATGAAAATCCACCACTTTATGATATATTTATACCATAAATATTTAGTTGACAAACATATACAACCATGAGAGCAAAATGCAACTTTAATGGCAGATAAATGATGATATGACATTGGAATGAAATGAACTCCTTATCAATAGTGGATGCATAGTAAAATGACATAACAATAAACTTTGAAAACTTCTTACAGAAGATACATTTATTTATTTATTTTTCAAGTTAGGTGTTTGAGAACAGCTTTTAAAAACTTCTCTGGATAAAAGGAACACACTTCATGGGCAGCATCCTCAAAGCAGAGAAATTCAGCTTTTGGAAAATAATTCAAAATGAGATCTTTATCTTCAATCCTGAAAAGTAAAATTTAAAACAATCATACTCAAACAGTAACAATTAAAGACAATCACCCTTAACTGAAATGAGGCAATCACTAGAAGTATGATTTTCATAACAGTTCATGAAATTACATCATAAAATGAAGTTCTAAATTATAAATAGTTTTTTGGTAAACTTAAGCAGGGGTTAATACAACACTAATTATTTTTAAATCAAATTCGATTGGCAAAATATATTTCTCTTTAAAAGAACCAAACAGTAACTGATACAATTATTATGACTGCATGATTGTAAAATTATAGTTCAATGTTTGAATTTATATAAAATCTAGTGTTAGGAAAAAGTTTTTAAATCTAGGTGTTATGACCAAATATGAAATTTTCTAGGCATCAAAAAAAAAATAATTTAGGAGTTATTTTAAGTAAATCAAATGAGTGGTTATTAATAGTAACTGAATAGAAATAACACACATGCAAAGTTGCATAAGGTAATATATAATTCAAGTCATCTAAAAGAATGCATCTTTCTATTCCTTCCATCAAGTTGCATGGAGTTGGCTAGTATTTCAGAGAATACTAGAGGACCCGGCAGATGTTGTTCTGTTCAATCTTTGTAAATTGAAAAGTTGAAAATTTTAAGAAACTATCAAGTGTTTGAACCTTCTTGTTGACAAAAATAAGTGAATAGAAAATGTTTTAAGCTGCTGTCAGAATGCATATATTTATTACAACTTGATTTATTTAATGCCCACTGAGCAGCTGTTTCATTAACTATTTTTTCTCGTGTACTTGAAAGATTTTTATAAAATTTACGATTTTTTTTCCTTTAGCCATACTCAAAGGATAAAAATCTTCCTCAGATATTAAGTGTAAAACTACCCACTCTAAAACAAACGGCAAATCCCGCTGCAACGTCCCCCATATGAAAAAGAATAAACAGTCGAACATTTGAAAAAATGATAAGGGTAAAAACAGTTCCCTGGATAAGCAAAAACCACTCACCCTCCCTCCCGATATATAATAAACATTCTTCAACTTACATAATTAAACTCTTTAAAAACCAAAAACAATTCTTTGCAATTTAAAATATTTCGCGAAATAAACAAAAAATACAATAAATTACATTAACAGCAGCTTTAAAATGCAAAAAATAATCTCGCAACTCTATTGTTTATGGACAAAGTCGCCAAGCCACCACGTTACTGTAATCCAGCCGATCAGTGAGCGAAGCGAACTCCGACCGATTAACGACCTGATCTTTTGAACGAAAACTTTTAAATCCCGCTCTCTCCTTGAGCATTCTCACTTGCTATCTTTCTCTGCGCACTTGAATGTTCTGCATACATTGCCAAATTTGTTCATTCCGCTAAAGATAAAAAATCTTCCACTGCACTGATCTTCTGTGTACAGAACTACCCTGTTGTAATTTATCTGGACAAAAATAAAATTTGTTTCACGCCTAAATTCCAGTCTTTTCCTTTATAATGTACTGATTAGTTTGATAATCCTTAAAGTATTCTTGCTAAAGTAGTCTTGCGGTGCCAAAACTCGAATGGATTTGTGAACCGAGAAACAAATGTTGCTAGGTACGGTACTTTCGGTTAGTGAAAGAAACTTGATTTCTTCCAGTACTTAACTTTAAAATGGAATATCACGGGACCTAAAATCGTTGCTTTCAAGAAATTAAGGTTTCACTCTCTCTCTCTCTCTCTACGTTTTATCTATTCTCAATTGACATATCACAGTTATAAAAAACAGAGCTGGTTTTTTTATTGCCCTTTGGCAATGGGTTAATTATTTATCTCAGTTCTCACTCAACAATAGGTTAAAATAAATATTAATCATTTGGGAGATATAACCATCCAAAGTTTAAATTAATTAAGAAAAACGTTTTCATTTCGATCCATAGTGCTTCTATATATTTATATATAAACCATGCTTGACACAACTTAATTACACGCAAAAAATTTGATCAAAATCGGTCCAGCCCTTTAAAAGCCTTATGGTGACAAACGTCCGCACAGAAGAAATGTATATATATTAAGATACTCAACTAAATTGATTTATATTCAATTGCTGAAACTGAAAGAGAAGTTCAAGTACCATCCTAATTCATGAATATACTCCATGATGATACTGTACATTCAAAATTTAAGTTTCATAGCATTAAAAAAAAACTATTTTCTAAAGCTTAAAAATGTGTATAGGCATTTAGGGGCAGATTCAACTGAAACATTTTTCGAACGTTTTCCCCTTTTCCATCGAATGCTTCGATCAAAAGCAGCGACTCTGGCTTCAACTGAAACGATTCGAACGTTTTGTACCACGTGACCCATCCGAGTGGTTGGATTCGAATGATTGGGAAGAATCGATTGATTTTTGTTTATCTTCCAGCAATGGCGTACGAAGTGTAGCAGCCAGAAATCGCTATCGTCGATGACAAATATTTTGCTATATTCGCATCCGCAGTTGATTTGCAGGTGAGTGTTACATTTTTATTACAAATAAATACTTTTATGACTTCTGTAACGATGATTGCTGCTTAAAATTAAGTTTTTATCTAGTTCGAACATTCATCCTTTTTTTAAACTTGATAACATCGTGGCAAGCTTCCAAAATTAAATCAAAATTTGTTTGCCAAGAAGCTATTTTATAAAAGTTCCTCTAATTACGAAGTAATTGTAACATATGACAGCATTGAGTCTTGATTATTTTATGAAATTATTTAATGAATTTTTACTTTATTTAATGAATACATCTACTTCTGAAAATTCTTTTACTGCTTACATTTAAGGTTAATTAAAAAATATTGCTTATTACTGAAAATACTAGTGTTTTTTTTTTTTTTAATTTATTTTAAATTCTATGAATAACAACTATGTCTATAAAAACTTGCTTCTTGTAACTGATTAGATTTCAATAAACAAATTGAAGCATCTAGGTTTAGTTAAACTACTTGGGTTTTCAAGAAAACAGTTTTGTATATTGCTCCTCCCTCCCCTCTTCCAAGCGTTTAAATGCTTGTTATTTGTATAAATGAGTATAATATATATTTTTTTAAGGAAATGAATAAAAAACTATTATTCTTCATTAAAAAATACATTATTTTGAGAACTTTGAATCATATTATTCTTAGCAATTTCTTTTGACATTCCAGATGCTGTCCACTTGCACCTTCTCAACGCTGGAATCTTCCAAGGGGGGCAGGAGAATGGAATTCTTCCAAAAGTTTCAGTTCCCAAGAAATATGAAAATGACGGACGGAATGCAACTGATCAAACAAAGGTGCAAGTACCTATTGGGTTCCCTACTTGAACGGAAGAGGTAAATTTGCTGTGAATATCAAATTGTGAGTACAAAACATGAATTGTTACATATGCATGTAAAATTAATATAGTATATACGCGTACAGTGCATGTGCAGAGTCCGACAAAAATTGTGAACTCTTGGTAGCCAGAAAAAAATTGTAGGCTACCAACAAATTATTTATCCGAGTTAATAGGAAAAATCTGAAAGATCTTCTGAAAGAGTCTTGCTCTAAAACAACTTGTCACCTAGACTTTTTTTTTCTTAAGTCACCTGTGTGACATGTTGGAACAAGTATATTTGTAGAACTGGTGCCAGACCTGTTACTTTGAAATTTCCAATGCTGAGGAGATCAATTTCAAAGCTGCTTTTTATTTGGCCTTTCTTTGATTAACCTTGTTGTACCAGAAATTGAGCAATCCCTGGTCCAGCACCATCAGAAGTATTGTTTCACTTGGAGGACTTTGTGACCACAGCATATTTAACATGCCCCAGTCACCATCAGCAAACTCGGAACCCTTCAGTTACAAGTCCGAGGTTTTTCTGATCAGGCCAGCACTGAGCATATACTTTAAACAGGATTGTCATAGCGCAGACTGCGCCATTAAATTTTAGGGGCCAGTGAGCATATCGTCACCTCAGAGCAACAGTAGTGTTATTTCTGGAATCAGATAGCTCACTGTTGCTCTGAGCAACGATATACTGAATACTGGGTACAACACTAGGTATACGAATATATTAAGCTTAAAAGAAATTGTAGACAAATGAATATGAATTGTTTATAAGGTCACCCACTTCTAAGATCAGTTTCAAACAGTCCGGAAGGGTGACCTTATATCGAGATACAGCTTGATTATATCTATTATGATTCATTTTACGACACTATTTTTGAAATTATTGATTAATATATTCAAACTAATTCATATAACTTTCTGAAATATATATTTTTCACGGATAAGTTTGTTTTCTTTCTTCAGAGTCAAGTAATGAGGTTCGGTAGAAAAATCGAGTTAGCAGATAAAATGTTATACTTACTATAGTTGGGGCAAACCTAACTTGGCAGTATTGTGAAGGCTAGACAGATCCTATCTCAGTATTGCATCGTTGCCAGGTTAAGTTTGGCCGAACTATAGCTACCTGAAATGCAGCGCCAGCTCAGTCATTCCAGCCGAGGACTGCAGTTTCGTGCTTATTAGCACTCAACAGCCCGGCATAGGAAGTGACTGAGCTGGAGGTGGAAAACCTCTTAAGGAAGCCAAGAGTGCCAAACAAATTGAGTGCTAATAAGCACAAAACTGCAGTCCTCGGCTGGAATGACGGAGCTGGCGGTGTATTTCATGTATTTCTGCTTTAGCCCTGGCCAATGGGCGGTAACTTACAGAAATTATAGCTACCTACTTGGCGAATCAGAAGAGATTGAAAATTATTTCCGAGTTATTGGCTGGCACATTCCATTCTAACACATCTACTACAGACTGCTGCTTGTAAAATTGAAATTATTAATTAAAAAAATTATAGCAAAAAAAAAAAAAAAACATGCAGCAGTTTGACAAATTAACTATGTATTTAAAGTAAAACGCCTAATATCTCTTCAAACTCGACACAGTGCTTTGAACTACTTATTTCACTTGCTGTCAGCTTATTTTCCTGTTGCCAAGAAAAAATCTAGTCAAGTATCCTACCCTAGGTAATTTTTTTGTTTTTACGTGTATGTTTATGACGGGACTCCTGATAGTGTACTCAATAAAAAGTTTATTTGTTACCAGGAGTGTGCACAGGAGAGGGAAGGGACACCCGCGCCCGATAGGAGCCCAATATTTTCAAAACTAGGCTTGGAATATAGAAGTAAACAATATGAAGGAGGGGGGGGGGGGAGGGGCGGAAAACTCATTTTGTGATGGGACCGAAAATTTCTGTGGACGGCCTTGTGTGTTACATATTTTTGATAATGCATTGATACTCTTATCCTTCTTTTGTAATTTAGGTCTCTGACAATAACTGCAAACAATTGGAGTTGTTGAAAGATGGTCAGGTTGTACCTACGATTCTTACGATCTCCAAGTATGAGTGCCAAAGATACTGATGATGAATGCAAAGGATACTAATAATTCCGCATTTGTGAAAGCAAATAATGTTAGAAATTGTGTAGCACAAATCTGCAATAAATGAGTTTGTACTTGTAATAAATGTTTTGTTTTATTGAAAACAATGTTAACTATGCACAATTGATAAATTTATATAAATTTGATAAATTTAAAATTAATGGTAGTTATTGTTTAATGAAACATTGCATGGCTAATTACAGGAACTGTTTTTTTTTTTTTTTTTGGAGGAAGGGGGAGGAGTGTAATTTCTGTGAAGACTGATTTAAAAAAAAAAATAATTTGAATTTTGACATCTTGAATTCAAATTATGTTATTCGCAATCACATATTTTTTACGTATGTGCAGGCATGTGTGTGTGGGTATGCGTGTAAGCGTATGTTGTGCAGGCATGCGTGTGTGTATGTAGGATATGGACGCAACCTGGAGACGGTTTTTGCTGGAGGAGCAGCATCGTGAGGCCAGTCGACGGTGGTGCTGGCAGAGGGAGGCGGTGGGAAAATAAAATCACAGCACGCCAAAAACAGTCAAGTAAGAACAAAAAGCAATCGTGATTGCTCAAAAAAAAAAAAAAAGTTGTAATGCTATTTGCAAAAAAGCAGAAAGTATTTCAAGGTTAAAATATTTTTTTATATTGTTTTGCCTTACTTGGTTATTGATTGCATCTTTCTCTCAATTATACTGCTACTCGTAAATTGCATTTTTTGTCATTTTCTAAACCAAACGTTCTCTCTTTTTTTTTAAAGTAATGTTTTTTATTAAAAAAAATAAATCAGTAAAAAGAAATTTAACAACATTAAATATTTACAGAATACTGAACACTTAACTGTAATTTGTTTCGTAAAAATATTAAATCCAATGATAAAATGAAGTTCTAATTATTTAAAAGGTTACTTTTATACAGAAAACATACATATCATAAGTGTAAAAATAAATCAATAATTTGCAATTAATAACTATTCATTAAATTTCAATATTTCAACTATGGTGTTGCTTTTAATAGATGTAATACACCACTGAACAATCAAAATGTGATTGAAAAGATTTTTTGTTTCAAAGTTTTATGTACAGGGTATCTGTTATATTCAGAGTTTTCGAGTCCATGATTTCCGTTGACATTTCTCACAATAATTATGCTTTGTGAAAATAAAATTTCATCTGAGCTGCGGTTACCCCCCCCCCCCTTCTATATACTTCTAAAAATTCAACTAAAAGCAAAATGTATTGAGCTAAGCTATTGTTATAACTAAAAACCAATAAAAGCAACAAGCAAGTTACATGGAAAAAGTAAGATCAATATATTTTTTTGCAATTTACAATGAACCATGAAAATTTAAAATTACAATATATATTAACTTCATGAGATCAAAAAAATATTTTTTATTCTAAGAAGAAAAAGAAGAACACAAATAAATGGTTATGGTTAAAAAGTTTCGGTAGCTTTCTAGAAAAAAAAAATGTGTGTGTCTTTTTTCAGATTTGTATTTAACACTAAAAGATAACTTGCAGATATCCGGGAAAAAAAACACACGAAACGAGAATGACATGACAAACGTAAACAAGGACAACAGCTGCAGTTACAGGTAACTTCATTCCCTCATTCAATTTTGTGATTGGCTGCCTCAAACTTCGGGCCATATGACGAAACGTCGAGCGAGGATAACATTCGATTGCAACCCTACGCGTTTCGATCGAACGTCAAAAAGCAAGTTGAAGTGCAAAATTCGAACGATTCCGAAAACGTTCGAATTCGAAGGAGAATTTCAACCGTTCCTGATTCGATCGAACGCGTTTCAGTTGAATTTCCCGCTTAAGCAAATTTCACAGCAAAAAAAGTGACACTACTACAAGCAGGGCCGCCTCTAGTAGTTCTGCCGCCCTAGGCGATATTGATAAGTGCCGCCCCCTCCCCCCATTGAATAACAATAATAATAATATAAAATAATAGTATATTAATAAAATAAAAATAATAGTTAAGTGCTTAAAATTAAAGTGAGTTTCTAGTTAAATTCCAAATAAGGTTTTGCGTATCCAAGCACTGGTACACACTTTAAATGAAAGTAGTGCATCTTATGGCACTGAAACAGACATTAATATTTTCATAAGGCTATTAAATCACGTATAATTTGCCTCCTTCAAAATTAAATTGAATTTCTAGTTCGATTCTGAACAATGTTTTTTTGCATATTTAAGCACTGTTACACATTCTAAATTATTATTTTTAACATTGAAGCAGTGAATCATATGGTACTAAAACAGAAACAGAACAGAAACAGAAATTCATACTTCAAAAAGAAATTCAATTTCGAAATTTGCCGCACCTAAAATCTGCCGCTATAGGCAGCCGCCTAGGTCGCCTATCCCTGGAGCCGGGCCTGACTACAAGCAAAGAACAACTATTTCTGCTTTTATTTATTATTACTTTTCTGTAGGATGCATCATTAAAAATAATAATATTTTCTCTAAGAAGGTTTTTTGGAGTTAGTAGATTTTGTAAGACATTTTCAAAAAACTTAGGGTAGTAAAAAAAAATCTTGCAAATATTCAGTCCTCTTCAAAAGTCCTAAAATTAAAACAATATTTAAAGGTATGAGTGCAGAACCTGCACCCTCTGGCATAGCATTTTTTAGCCACGAGTTCATATGAAGGTAGTTCTTTTTCTTAAAAAAAAATGTCTAGAGAAAAAAAGAAAAAAATTAAAGAAGTTCTCGAGATAAGATCTTTATTTATACACACTAGATCAAATAGCTCGAAAATTCATCTGAAAAAAGATTTTCGAACTTTGAAGGAAAAAAGAGCAGAATTGAAAATTTCAATTTTCTGTAACTAGCTAGTCGCCAGTAGATCCTGTTAGCTTACGGATCCCTTTTTTCTGCAAAATTAATAACTGTTCTAGTAGCAACCAAGACATAAAAAATATGCAGGAAAATTGGCATTATTTAAAAAAAAAAATAATAAACATGATTTATTTTTTAATATTTCAGTAGTTGAGGTCTTGTCAAGTGATTTGTCTCCAAGTTAAATGTCAGAAATCCCACTCATTTAGCCTTTACATATTAAATACTTTGCATATTTTTATGCATTGCTCTGATGTAGTGTCAAGCCTATGATAGTGTTTACAAATAATTTTCAGCCATCTTTTAGCATCAGTTATCGGATTATGATATTTCTTATTATTTTCAAACAGAGAAAATCATACAAATTAAGAAAATAAAGTGTATATATGTATACATATTCTATTAAAACAATACTTACACACTAAAGTTTGATTGCCCACCATAGATGAAAAGGGTGTTTCCATTATAAGATTTACCTTTAGGAAAACTACAAATAGGAGGATTTTGTACAGCTTTTAGAAGTACTTTCAAGTTTGTTAATGGTTCATAACCATGATCCCCCTTCTTAATGGGAAACTTCATTGCCTGTATTACTTCTTGATCAGCATCGGGTATCATCTGGAAAAGATAACCAATTATGTATTATTTGTACTAACCACCAGTTATGTAGTTATTAATATTTTACTTTTTTAATTACAAATAATTTAAAAAAAACTCTTGACTGAACTATAAAAATAGCCTGCAGGGGTGGGTAATCAATCCATATAATCATTTAACTTGTGAGCCTAATTTTCCTACAAAAATAAAAAGCATAGAACACATCAAATTTAGAAAAGCATAAAGGTATCCTTATATTTAAAACAAATTTTACTAAAAACAGGAATTATCTGCTGAAAGGAACTAAATTGAATTTTACTTAAGTGCGATTTTATCATCTATGCAGTGGCGTAGCTACAGTGTTTGCCGCCCGGGGCGGTTCCTCAACTTGCCGCCCTTTGGTTGTGAAATAGCTAATATATAAAACTCAAAGGTATTTAAATTAAAACTAGAAATTTAATTGAAGAAAAATAAGACTTAATTAATCTCTATATTTTTCAAAAGAAAAAAAAAGTGAAGGGGTATAAGGGATAGGGCAAGGCACTTGGAGAAAATTGCTAAATTTAAGTCAAAAACTGCAATTTTAGTAAAGTTATTAGAAAGAGCACTTCGGATTTGCTTCCGATCTTTTTCAGAATTAGTCTCTTTTAGTTTGATTTTTGGAGGCGTTAGGTGGGAGGGGAAAGTAGATTAACCCGTTCGCACCCAGCGTCACGCGGACGCTACGCAACGATTCCTCTCCCATCAGCCCAGCGTCTCTTATCCGCTACACGCTCTGATCGACGCTGTAGTCCCAGCGTCACGTATATGCTTTCTCGAAATGGAACGATTGAATTGAATATTTAAATGATACTAGATGGCGCTAAATGGCTATAACTTTGATCATATTCGAGTCACATGGTATTTGACCTTCATGTACACGCTTTAGTTTCTTATTTGGGCCTCTCAATGGGCTAGATTTTTTTTTTTTTGTAAACAACAGTGAATCACTGCTCTGCGCATATGATTTATGAGGTCTCAATTGCTCTTGCTTATATCTTTGCTTCTCTTTTTTTTACGAGTAATTGAAAGAGATATACATCTAGCTGAATAAATTATGGGGGAGGGAAGGAAGGTTAAAATATTTTTGCGTATGTGTTCCAGACTTTTGGGATTCCCCGTTCAATGAGAGTACAGGAATGAGTTCAAGAGGCCTGAAGTTTATGATTATTTTTGAATCCTTTCTGATATTGTTCTTCTGTATTTATTCTTTTTCATTTGGGGATGGGAAACTGCAATAAAAATGATTAGCGAAGTGAGTGAAAGGGAATGTTTTCGAGTGAATTATGAAGCAGTTTTGAAACTCGTCGCCTGTGAAATATAACTAGTTTAAATTCGTTGACCTAAGTTCTTTTAATCAAAATTACATAAGGAACATATTTTTTTGCTACATTTCTTTTTCTTTGATTCCACACTCAGGATGTCAAACTCTAACTTTGTTTTTGTGCACATATCATTTAATTTTGTGCACATGATTAAAGTTTTAGTATTCTACTTATTTCGTTCCTTCTAATAATGTAATAGTCTTTATATTAGTAATTAGTAATCAGTAGTACATTGTTTAAACAAAATTAAAATTTCAAGCCATTATTTTGAGATGCTGATTTTATATGAATATTTTTGTTCAGTTAGGCTTAACTGCTGTAAATGCTCGGGCCGATGGCGGCGTTCCATTTCAGAACGTTCGGTCCCGTAGCTGCGCTTCGTTTTCCGAGCGCTGGTCCTCAAGGGGTTAAGATATCTCGCTCGGAAAATTTCCAAAATTAAAATCCTAAAAACGTATTTTAGGCTGTATTTGATCACGTTAGGGGATCAAAGACACTCAGGGTTCAAATGCTGTTTTCACAAATTGATATTGAAGTATCGAAGCTTTAAAAACTTAATTTTAGGCTAGATGTTGAGACTTTAGAAGTGAGAGTGGGTGTTTTCTCCAGGAATTTTTCCAGAATTAAAGGCCTAAATATATACTTTTTGGCTGCTACGTTAGAGGAAACGACAGGGGAATGGACTCCGTCGAGAAATTTTTCAACATTGAGGTCTAAAAACGTATTTCTAAACTATTTTTGGAGATATAAGGAAAAGGGATGAGATATTAAAGCGCTCTACAGCCTAAAAACATCTTTGTACTATTAGACTTCAGAGTGGGGATGGGACAGGTTTCCAACCGGAATCAGTTGAAACTGAATTCTTTAAAACGCATTTTGGACTATGTTTGTATAAGTCGAGGGTCCAAACCAAACGTTAAAAAATGAAATTTGCTTACCTTTCATATCCAAAATTGTCGTATAGATTATCTACTCTCAAAAGCGAGAAAACGGAAATCCCTTATACTTCGTTTGAAGAAGAGATTTTTTGTAAAGAGTGGGGAATTAAAGCAAACTCTAAAACATTTAAAGTGAGATGAGCAATAAATTGTTTAATGTAACATTTTACACCTCCCCCTTTTTTTCTTACTATTGCAGGGTTGCCAACTGCTCCGCATTTTGCAGAGTTGCTGCGCAAAAATGGCGAAACTCCGCGGTTCTGCAAAGAAGTTCTTTTGCTCCGCATTTCCATGCCGAAGTTTTCTAGCTTAAAGTTTGCTGTTTCATCATAACAAACATGTAAATATGGGAAATTAAAGATGCTTATACTCAAAGATTGAAACTGTGTAAGCTGTTTTATTAATTTAGAAATTATTATTTTCATACTAGTGCTTAAAATAATTATTAAAGCTCTAAAAAACTCAGATAAGTTGTTTTAGTTAATTTTATTGATTTTTATACAATTCAGAACTGCTCCGCAAAATTTTGAATTGCTCCTCAAAATCAGCACAGATGCTCCTCAAATTGTTTCTCCAAGGTTGGCAACCCTGCTATTGTCATCATTTTTCTGAAGGAAATAAAAAAAAAGTTTTCGTTTTAGGAGTAGGCTTTCAAGAAACTCTCTTAAAATCCTGTTTTAGCTTTTTCTTATAACAAAAATTGGAAAAGTTCATTGTTTTCGTCTTCCTAAAGTTAACCTCTACAACAGTCTAAGTAACAGTTTTTTTAAAAAATACCATGCACTTTTCATAATGCACTCAAAGAGACAAAACAACTTTTCTGAGTTAGAATGGAATATTTAAATATTCCTTTAGTTTTCAATTCTTCCAATAAAATGACACCACAAACGAAGAAAAGTGTGGCTCAAGTCAGGTAGAGAATTTCTTATTATTATCATGCTGTCATTCATAAATTTGAGTGTTTAAACACGCATATTTTTCTGGGAAAGTTTGGTTTGAAATGACTTGAGCCACACTTTTCTTCGTTTGTGGTATCACTTTCTTGAAATTATTGAAAACTACAGGAAC
This sequence comes from Uloborus diversus, assembly GCF_026930045.1. NCBI lineage: Eukaryota > Metazoa > Arthropoda > Arachnida > Araneae > Uloboridae > Uloborus > Uloborus diversus. Next base: position 173,496,225 of record NC_072731.1, read on the forward strand.
ACTTATGCCCCAGAAAAGTTATTTTGAGTGCTTTAAGATTCTTTTTGCCTGCAGTAACAGATTAAAACCATAATTTTACTATCTGGAAAATACATTTATTTTTTTCCATATCAAAAGGGTCAATTTGCCGCCCCTAGAAAAGTGCCGCCCGGGGCAGACCGCCCCCTCCGCCCACCCCTTAGCTACGCCACTGCATCTATGATGATATAATTTTGTAAATTCGAGAAAGTTAGAAGAAATCAATGCATAAATTGAAAAATATGCAAGGTATATTTATCAACTTAACCTAATGTTCATTCATATAAAAATATTTATTTGCACAATAATAGTACTTAAAATGCTCGTTTCCTACATATTTTAAAGTTGACATTTAATTAATTTTTTAGCTTAATTTTTTTTGATTGAGTGATCATTATGCATTGGATCACAGTGCATCAAAAATACAAAAAAAAAAAGGCAGAAGCATCCATATACTCCTGTATGCACATAAGTTATAGTCAGGTAGTCAGGACTCAGGGGCGAATAGGTGCAAAAAAAAAATGTATAAAAAAAATACAAAAATTACATGATGCTAGTGAAGAGAAGAGAGTTAACATTCCCTATTGATTAGAATGTTTATAGATGACAATAAACCACAGTAAACATTTTTACAACAAAAATTAACTTAACACATACCTAAAAGAAGAAATATGTTTTAGTTTGAGTTGCAGCAATTACACCTTCAACAATATTTTTTTTTCAAACATGAGCTTGACAACAAGCCTTGACTGAGAAACTAGAGAAGTTTTTTTTTTTTTTTTTTTTTTTTTTTTTTTTAAAGTTGAAAGCTTTATTCCGGAATATTAACCACTTGGCTACGGCTAATTTAATATGCATATTGCATGCACGATCATATTACAATATTACATACATAACAAAAGCTGCTCACTCATTGTATGTAGTGTCCTTTCTTCACAATAAACAAAAGAGAATAACATCATCACAAGGGTTATACTGTTCTTTTATGTCCTGTAGAGGAAATATGATGCTTTTTTCCACATGGGATCAGGGGAAATTTCAAACCAATAGCATACCAGAAATGTTAACTCCAAGAAGGAGGAGCGATAGAACTGATTGACAAAGACACTTTGACCCAATAGCATACCGGAACGAACACTTTAAGTGGGAGGGCCGATAGAACTGATTAAATGGCAACGAGGATTGTTTTCTTTTTTGTATTACTTTATTAATGTTCAAAGTAAGTGCCTGTTTTTGTTAGTGATTTATCAATTTTAGGCCACACGAGTGCTTTTGTTTTAAATTTTACTTGAGAATTCAAATGAAACAAGGATAACAAAAATTATAGTGCATAACATAGAGTGAGATCACCAGTTTATTATTGTGGGCTTTGTATCTATGTGTCTCTCTGAATTGTCTTTGCTTTCCTGCAAAGCCTGGTGGCAGTAAGCCATTTGCTTTTTTCTATGACATACTCAAATGGTTAAATACTTTTTAAGGATTTCAAGCATTGATCTGCAATAAATACAAACTTTTCTTTTCAGACTAAGGACAAGGTTCTTAATATATAACAGCAAGATTTACTCTTATTTGGTCTCAAATACACAGCTTCTAGGTGAGCATAATCACTTTGAATCGGAATGACTAACTCAATTTTAAAACAGTTAAAAAACTTACTGGTATACTACGATATATACACTCTCTGAGCTTCTGTTGAACAGTCCCTTCAGTATCTGAGCTAGTTAAAGTTGAAAAGCACTTGATTTGCTCTTCCAACATAGCTCCAAAAATGTAATACAGTTCTGGTTCTGGTTCTTTAGGGCTTACATCTTCAATAATGAGTTTTTCTACTTTCTCTGGCTTAAAATTAAAAAAAAAAAAAAAAGATGTTATAAGCAAAAAGATCAATAATACAAAATGTCTATAAAATTCAAAACTTTTTATCAAGGTTTCATTCAGCTTGAATTATGAATATCTCAAAATTTTTATACCAATTTTAGACGTTTAAAAGAATGTGCCTCCTCATCATCACTCAATTGCTTTATAGCAGTTTAAAAAACTTATTTACTTAAAATAATTATGTTAAGCAGTAATAATATAAAGGAAGGCTATATAAGGTAGAGTGTAAGAGTGAAAAATGTCATATTTTTGAAAGAGAGATTTGCACTCACACAAAACGATTAATGTGTGGGATATATACAGGGAAACCTTGATAACTCAACAACCCAAAGGAATATGAACACATGTCGACATAAGCAGTTGTCAACTTACTGAGGTTGCATAATTTTAATACCTATTAAGTCTAGGCGATGCATTGATGACAAGCAACGATAAAATTAAAAATTAAAAAAAAACATTACTGAGTAGCAACTGTAGAATCAAGAGAGAAAATTGAAAATCCTTTTAAAAGCCTTACATTAAAAATCAATGTCAAGATTACTATTTGCTATTAAATAGAAACTGGCAACAGATAATTTTAAATCATTGCATTTTATTTCCTTGTCGGCCAACAATGAATTTGGTTATCAATCCCGTGAATAAAAGCTTACCGTTATTAAGATCTGCTTTGAAAAACGTTATAGTTCGAATTCTATGAAACAGGGAAGTTCCAAACACATTCTATGAGACGCGGAAAAACACTCTTTATTTTGGTATTAAATTTTACAATTTTTAACTATATTTTCATTGCAAAAATTGCCAAAAACCTTTTAGAGGTTTTTAATTAATATCTTTGTGAATTAATGTCATCCAAAGACGCAAAGTAGCTAAGAAGACGCTCGATCAAATCTCCTTTTGGACACTTTTTTTTTTCAAAATTGGTTCATCCGTTTAGGCGCTAGAGTGCCACAGACAGAAACACAGATACATCAAACTTATAACTCCCTTTCTATGTGTGTCATGGGTAAAAAACCAATGCACATCCCCTATCATTAAACTGGTTTAGAATCTTTCTATAAACTGATGCGTTGTTGCTGCACCGATCCAAGAGAGACACAGTGTACAGGCAAAACACTGGTCCATGATTGTTGCCATTGCTGCCATTGGACAAGAATAGCAATTGGATGTCAACTTGTATGGGTTTCTGCAAATGTGTGTCAAGTAAAGGAGGTTTCTGCCCATTAAAATTAGCAAAGGGCCAACCATTAAAAAAATGATTATTTACCGAGGCAGTCAAATTATCTGCGTGTCGAGTTATTGAAGTTTCACTGTAGGGATGCAAGAGTAAAAGTTATAATAAATTTTGATAAGCATGAATTACACAAAAGGATTAGTGTGTGGGACATGCTCGCAATTTCACTATGCCCTTTAAATCTAATTACTAATTTCGACTTATAAAAGAATTTTAAAACCACTGGTTCTTTTACACTTCAATCACCATAGTATTTTCCTCTTGCTGGGTTTCTTTTGAAAGGAATAGAACATTTTGCCTTCAAATGTTTGACAAGTCTCTGTAGTAAACACACTATTTTAAAATATTACATTAATTTTAATTTAAGTAAGAACATTTCATATATATGAAAGCAAATCACAAAAATAGCACAAAATTTAGTGATTTTAATTAAGTGGAAAAGGACAAACTCAAGTTCTCACTGTGCTTGATATTTGAAAACATTTTCAAGTACAAACCCTGCTATACATCAAGTCGGAAGTAGATTTTTAAAGCTACACATCCTTAAATATTCCTCTTTTATAAATGATTATTTCATTTTAAATCAGGCAAAGAAAGTTAAAAATGATTGGAAACAGTCCATCAAGGACGTTTAAACAAAAAGAGCTGAACCTTGATAGTCTAAAATCTGGAAATCTCAAAAATCCCGAGCTTTCTTATTTTAGTTTTACAAATGTTTTAGACTTATTTACAAAAAATTTGGATTGTTCATGAAATACAGTCAAAAAAACTTTTTCGATCAAGCCCTGAATAAATAACTCCACATTTACATTTGAAATTTCATTAACCACCAACAATAATAAATTGGTGAAATCATTCAAAACAATGACGAGTCACTGGTGGTCAAAAACTGATTGATGAATAAATTTGCAAAATGGTCTTCAGGTGAATGAAGCTGACAAAGAGTGTAGACTTGATAAGTCATTACACATTATAATTCAAAAACTTATAAACCATAAATAATATTATTAAAAATACATGTAAAGATATTTTAAATGTCTTGAGCAGTGGAATTCGGTAAAATAAAACAAATTTAGCTGTCAAAAACAAAAAGTTAACAAAACAATAAATCAATTGCTGGAATGTTTACTTAAAAGAATACTTTAAAAAACAGCAGAAAAAAAAAAAAACTTTGAACTAGAGTATTTTTCAATGAGTAAATACTTTATTATCTGCAGTGTTAAAAAGTAATGTACATTGATTTTAGCTTAAGTACATTTTTAGTCATTATTCCTACTTTATTATTTAATTTGTCCATTTGAACGCCACTTGTGTCTTTTACTTTCACAAGAAAAAAACTCAATGTTTTAGTATGTTATTTCAATATCACTTCTTGACGATATCTCTAAAAGCTAGAAAACTCTAAACTACGAAATTGCCAGTCCTGCTTTTTATAGATTTTCAAAATTAAACTGTACTAAAATGTAGTAATGACATTACTGACCCAAAATAAAGCTTAAATAAAAACTACTACCACAGACTGAATTATTAAGCAAGAAACAAGAAACATATTTGAGAGTATATAAAAAACTGCTAAAAAAACTAATTTTGCTGCTTAATATCATTTTAGTTAATTCAATCAATTACATTTAGATGTGTACATGAAGTAGATAAAAATCTAAAGAAAGGTCGGCATACTGAACGAATGTTACTTGTTTAGAATTACCTCAATTAATAACTACTCAATGAACTAATTATTTTAAAAGATAGATTCTGAGAAGTGAGAAAATGCTCCACATAAAAAATTATCATGTAAAAAATTATACGGTCATAATGAATTCACTATTAAAATGTTAAAAATTAGAAAGAAAAAAATATATTACTGAAAAAAAATTTTTTTTGAAACAGAAGATAAAAAAAAAATCCTTTTAACTGAAATATTTTGACCTGCACAGAATTTCTTTTCATATTTAGCACCAGCAGTTATATTGAAACATATGTATGAAATTCCAAGTCATATTTTAGAAAAAAAAAAATTTCACCTTACACTTGATACCAGGAGGATGAACTTATTATTACTTCCCTAGGTTGACAAATATTTTGAATGACAGATGTGGGATTTAACTAATTTTAGAACAATCAGTTAGTATTACTTACGCTGTTTAAACCAGAGATGGAACAAAGCTTTGGCTGGCCGAATAATGAGTTAAAATTTGGCCAATTGACCTTTAACAATTTATGATGTGAATCTCTTTTGAACAGTTATTTCATTGGTATGTAAAATAATGCCTTTTAAGCTCTATACAATTGTACTTTACAATAAAACATAGTAGAAGTGTACAGTTAATTTAAAAGTATGGATATTGAACAAGAGCGCTCATATAGGGGGGCAAGGGGGCTTGAGCCCCCCCCCCTTGGAAATTAGGACTTCCTTGCTTTTAGTACTTTTTTCTTTGCAAAAATATAAAATATTTCTCCTCCAGCCATAAATGAATAAATAATTAAAAATGTCAAATTTTAATGACTCTAATCTGCCCTGAAATCTGACTCAATTGGGAAAATATCCTGCAAAACCATGATTAAAATTTCTGAGCCCCCCCTCCCCCCATTACAATTTTGCATATGGCCGCCCATGGTATTGAACTAGATACCGTTCAGTAATTAAAATGAAATTTTATTTAATTTGAAAGTTGGAGAAAAAATGAATTAGTTACATGACATTATCATACCTACCAGCCTTCCAAGAAATAAATGCAGCAGGTTTTTTACGAATCTTTTAAGTTCAATCATAAGGAAGTTCTTCACTTCGTATATGCAAAAAATAATTGAAACATGAAACGGAAGAGTAAAAGTTAAACTAACGCTACAAATTAAGCAGCCAAAGCTTTCGGCCTTCATCGCCTCAGCATAACTCTGCTCTGTGCAATCAATAGTTTAGACAGCATTGAAGTGATGGGATTGTAAAAACAAGATGTTACACATGGAAGAATGAAAGATGGATTGCAGTTCTACTGTAACCTGTACAGTCAAATATAATGTGCACTTACAGTTGTAACAGCTAAAGCCATTGTAACAACTCCACCCATGCTGTGACCAATCAAGGTTGCTTTGGAAATGCCTTTTGATTCCATGAAGTTCTCAAGATCTTTTGTCAGAATGTCAAAGTTGAAAAAATCACTTCTTTCACTTTCACCATGATTTCTCGCATCAATTGCATACACCTTTAAAAAAGATTGCTACATTAATATTTTAGAAACATTCAGTTTTTCAGTAACCTTATTATAACTTAAAATATAAAGGGAGTCGGGAATTTGAAATTATGAATAACAAATAGCATATATACTCCCACAGATTATTATGTAAAGAAATCATATGTTAGAGTTAGGGGTGCAACATTGATGTCGTTGTTTTGGAAATATTGAGTATGAAACTCAATACTCAAACTGATTCCTGGATGCTTTAGATAAAAAAAAGCTCTGAATAAGTTTCATAACTTGTGTAGTATAAATATAGAGGTCTCTTAAAATTAGAAATAATTTTTGTTTTTAATGCCAGAAAAACTATTTACACCAAAAGATAAACAGCTTTCTGGAAATACACAGCTAAGTGTAAAATATAGGGGAACTGATTATTTGCTCGGCAGTTCACTGAAAAAGAAAAATTTAAATTGCATAAAATACTTTTATCAAACTTACCACTCTTTTACTCTGATTAGCTAAGGTTTGTAGGATTGGCTTCCACCTTTCTTTACAGCTAGTAAATCCATGATGTAAAATAATAGGAGGAGAATCACTTTTGCCTCCTTCTGGTTCACAACATATGTATGCCAAAGTTACTGCTTTAACACTGAAACATAAACCTTATATCAATAAAAAATTATGTACAAGCCCTTAAAAAAAAAAAGATAATAATTAAAGGTACTTTTCTGTTAAAGGTAAGTTAGTTGCTTGGTGACACATTTTTTATTTTTGGAGGTTTTAATTTTAACCCATTTATTACTTATTGCAAGCTAAAACTTTTGCAGTTGGCGACCTTCAACAACTTCCAATTTCTAAATTCTAGGGTTGCCATATACTTGCAGATATTGTTAAAAATATTTTTCCTTCTTTCGTCAAGGCATGAAGTAAACAAATCGGCAAACCAAATGACATACCTGTTACAACACACAGTGATTTCATACAAAGGTGAAAACATTTGAAGACCTCAATGCAAGAACTAGACATCTCCACCTTTTGAAGAGTTTTGTGTTGTATTTTGAAATACATGAAGAAAAATGATACAATCTTTCATTCTGTACAAGAATGACATTTTGAATCAATGCTACATAGGATATTTAAGGCAAGGAGTTGTATAACAGGCTACATTCCAAAAGAAAGTGATATAAAACATTAGGTACCAACTGTTCATCTTGTTTTGAAACTAACATGTTATTCATCACAAGACTTGCATTGTTGATTTTTGCTTCTTTTTTACATATGATTTACATCAAGTATTTACCCTTGCCCCTCCACATCCTTACGCACAGGAAAATTTAAATTGTTTGGCCAGAAGGAATTAACTGGACATTTTTCTAATTTAACAGGGCACATATTTTGTACTTTCTTTACTAAATTCAGACAAATTTTAAGTGACAACTCCTAAAAACCAACGATTACCATTGGTCCTTATCCTTACAGCTACCAGAATTTTTCTCTGAACTGCTCCTAGTGTTCGCCTATCAAATAGACAGTACCTGAAAGTTAAAATTTTCAGTTACTAACTAAAGACCAACAGGCCCATAAGATTAATGGCATTTGAAAATAAGGTAAAACAACTGTTTTCTTACTGTGCCAAAGTTTTTCACAAAACATTTTATTTTGAGAAGGGGGGAAAAAGCATTTTCCGTAAACTAACTCTGTGTCCAATAAGCTAATTGTTCTCCTGTACACATTTCAGAATAATTTTAAACACAGTATTTAGATGAAAAAAACATCACATGAAACATCATCAACAGTATTTCTTGCAAGCAAAAATTTATTTTGTAATTATCGGAAAATAAAAGAAAAGATCATGTTTTATTTTAAACAGAGAAATAACAATTTTCACTGAACAGTACCTTACACCATACGTAAACCAATACAGAAACGCATCTTTACTATTGAGGATAATTAAAACTATGGAACAGAGAAAATGTGGTGGAGCGAAAATACTAACCAAAATTCTCGAAATTTTAAATTATTTCTAACGTCCGCCAATTAAAAATTACATCAACAAAAATAGATCGTATTTTTTTCAATACATAAACGGAACTGAAACACTAACAGCAATATTCTCGAAAATAAAACTTCAAATCATTTTCAAAGCCCGCCAATTAACAATTATTCATAGCATCAACTCGCGCGTAATACAAAGATAAATAATGATTATAAACATTGACACTTTCTGATTCCGGAAGAAAGACTTTGAATATGATGTCTCAACTAAGGAGAAATCATTGAGGAAAAAAAAGAACATTTGTTACTTTTAATTGTTTATTTACTTACGACGCCATTAAATACAACCTTGACAACTACACAATTTATTAATTTTCCTTGAATGTTGACTGTTTCGTTTACATTTGGGGATGAAACGCCGTAAGTCATGCCAGATGCAAAAATGGAAAGTCACACAACTTCATTTACAGAGTTGGAGATAAAAGGGAGAAGTAACTTCCCTAAAGTAAGGACACCAAGCTGACCCAATTAATGCGAACAGTCCCGATTTCAGCATTTTGTTCCCATCAAGTTTTTTTTTTTAAATCATTTGCCCCATTAAAGGGTGGTGGTTATGTCCCCCTTCCCTTTTTCAAAAAAAAAAAAAAATCTTGGCCAGATTATACTTTTTCAGAAAAAAAAAAAATCATCTCTCATGCGTAATTCGCAACCATGCGTTCCACGTGTGTCTGTTGGTAAACATGCAGTTTGTTATGAGTATTTATTAACGTATTCGATGTGGCTTAGATTGCTTTCAGTTACAGAAATTGTTCCGCCCTTAATAGTATTCTCGAGCTTCTCAAAATAATGTTAGTTTTCATTATTTCCTACTAAAAAGCAAGTTGATTGTTAAATGGTGAAAGCGTAAACACAAGAAAACTCTGGATTAACAAACTTGGATAACGTTACACCAGGTAAAAAAAATTATATTGTTTTGTGTGAATTTGTAAGAATATAGGGTTATTTTCTTAAACCTTAAATTAATTTAACTAACCATACTTTACAGCAGCATTTAATTGAAATGGACAGTATGCAAAATATTTTCAGGAATGCATTATTCGCAACTCCAACGAACTATAGGGGGCACTGCAGTCACTGTCTAATGGCGGACGAAAAAACTAAAACAGAAAATGCTAAAAGTGTTGTGATTTTTGTTCGTATGTATGATTTTTTCGGTTTATTCTTTTTAAATTAATTTTCAAAGTCTTGTGGATATTCTTGCAAACGTAGAAAGAAATGAGAATTCAAGAAACATTACTAAACGTCAAAGATTAATACAAACTACGTAGTTCGTAGTTCTAAGCAGCTATTTCCACGATGTTGAATTCGATATTTATCAATTCTTGATAAAACTAAATAATTGTGGCCTGACAAGAATAAAAATTAATGCTAGAAAATTCAATATGACATTACAAATTATTATCGAAAGAAGATGATACTTTTTTGCCTTGCTTGGCTAGCGCTTATTGTTTTGCATTTGTAGCTGAGTTATTTCTCTCGAATTCCCGAATCGGTTAATTTAAAATTTTTCTGTTTCGATTTTTCTAATTTCTGAGTTACGATTTAATTGTGTCATGTTATGCAAATCATTAACAAAATTGTCACGGGTATATGGTGGTAGTTTTCTTTTCAGTTGATTGACCATTATTTCTTTTTACTTATCGAATTCTGTAATCTTACTACCCTTTTATTCCACTCATGATAAAAATTAAAAATGGTTTAACTAAAAACGCGAAATCTCGCCAAGGCTACTTTGCTCGCACAATACTAAAACTATAACCCTAAACAAATTTGGCGAAACCTTTCAGCTGAAAATAAAAGGAATAAAGTAAATTCTTTCTCGGTTAAACATTTTTCATTTTGTTCTACGATAATATATTCAAGAAAATATTTTGCATACTGTCCATTCCAACTAAATGCTGCTGTAAAATATGGTTAGTTTAATTAATTTAAGATAAAAAAACCCCATATTCTTACAAATTCATACAAAACCATAAAAAAAATTTACCTTGTATAACGTTATCCAAGTTTGTTAATCCAGAATTTTCGCTTTCACCAATTATTAAGGAAATAATAAAAACTAACATTATTTTGAGAAGCTCGAGAATACTACTAAGGGACGAATTAATTTCTGTAGCTGAAAGCAAACTAAGACACATCGATTGCGTTAATAAATACTCAGAACAAACTGCCAATGTTTACGTCAACAGACACACGTGGAACGCAACGTGGCAATGTTTTAGTTTCATTTGCAGTTTTGTAAATCACCGCAAGGTAGCGTATTCGAGCGCTGGAGTTCCGAATAAGAAAGATAAATCGTAATAGATTGTCGTCTGCGTATTTCTCGTGATTTTAATTGTATGGAAATGAGCGGAAATGTTCATAGACTAATAATAAGAGTAGACCGAGCTATGGCAACCCTTTTGCTGCTCATAAACCAAACCATGTGACTGGTGGATATCCTAGCAACAGCGGGCGTTGATCGTAGCAGACGATCAACGTGAGCGAGAAATAAAATAAATAGAATTGATGAAACACGGAAGAATGATCTTTTATGGAGTCTGATTTGTAAATTTGTTATTCTAAGTTGTAAATATTTTGTTAATATAGTGAGTTTTTCGTTTAGATAGTATTGTGCATTTTCTTTATTCAATTTTAATAACTCTCTAAGCAATTAAAGATGCAAGCGCCCAAAAAGAATCGGCAAACGGTAAGATTTTTACCTACAATTTCAATTTAAGATACCGATTAGTACTTTTTGCGTTAACGCAAAACGTTTACGCCAACGCTGATGTAGTAGTTCCGAATGAAATTAAAGTTACTGAAAACTGCGATCAAAAACTAATTCTTAATGTCGAAATAATGCATAACTAAAAGAAAAACAGTTCAATCATCTCTGCACCTGGGAAAAAAAAATTTTTACCTTGTATAACGTTATCCAAGTTTGTTAATCCAGAATTTTCGCTTTCACCATTTCTCAATCAACTTATATTTTAGAAGGAAATAATGAAAACTAACATTATTTTGAGAAGCTCGAGAATACTACTAAGGGACGAATTAATTTCCGTAGCTGAAAGCAAACTAAGACACATCGATTGCGTTAATAAATACTCAGAACAAACTGCTTGTGTTTACGTCAGCAGACATACGTGGAACGCAACGTCGCAATGTTTTAGTTTTCCCGGTAGTTTTATAAATCACCGCAAGGTAGCGTATTCGAGCGCTGGAGTTGCGAATTATCGTAGAACGAAATGAAAAATGTTTAAATGAGAAAGAATTTACTTGAATGCTTCCATTCTCAGCTGAAAGGTTTCGCCAAATTTGTTTAAGTTATTTTTTTAGTATTGTGTGAGATTTCACCCTTGGCGAGATTTCGCCATGTCAGTTAAACCATTTTAATTTTTTATCATGAGTGGAATAAAATGGTAGAAAGATTACAGAATTCGATAAGTAAAAAGAAATAATGGTGGATCAATTGAAAAGAAAACTACCACCATCCGTGAGAATATTGTTGATAATTTTAATACCATGACATAGTTAAATCATAACTCAGAAATTAAGCATACGAAACAGAAAAAATTTAAATTAACCGATCCGGCAATTTGAGAAAAATAACTCAGCTCCAAATGCAAAACAATTAGCGCTAGCCAAGCAAGGCAAAGAAGTATCATCTCCTTTTGATAATAATTCGTAATGTCATATAATCAAATTATCTAGCATTAATTGCTATTCTTGTCAGGTCACAATTATTATTTAGTTTTATCAAGAATTGATAAATATCGAATTCATCATCGTGGAAATGGCTGCTTAGAACTACGAATTACGTAATTTGCCTGAATTTTTGACGTTTAGTAATGATTCTTGAATTCTCATTTCTTTCTACGTGATCCAGAATATTCACAAGACTTTGAAAATTAATTTAAAAAGAATAAAGCGAAAAAATCGTACATACGAACAAAATTTACTAGGCTTATGAGAATTTTCTACGCTACGGCGTGCGTTTGTTTTACCTTTTTCATCCCCCATTAGACAGTGGCTGCAGTGCACCCTATAGTTCGTTGGACTTGCGAATCATTCGTAAATTGGGAGGAGATGCATAAATAAGTACATTCTGAATATGCGTAGGTTTATACAGACTTATAATGGCTTTCAGAGCGTGGTACCTTTCCCCCCAAAACTTTGGGTATTCAAAAGAGATTTTGAGTTCCTTGTATTTTGTTCAGTGGCGGATTGATTGAAAAAATCGGCCCAGTCATTAGGAGATGTAGCGACCCATATCTGTTATAGATATTAAATTTTATCTAACGACTGGGTTATCACTTAAATGTGAGGAAATAATTCTTAACAACTAAATATGTTTTATTTAAACAAAATTTAACAGATAGAAACGCTTCTGCGCTTTAATGGTGAACAAATTGATACAGTATTAGCTAAACCTTATTTTGGGGAGAAATTGTGATTGTAATTGTTCATTTTTAAGTATTTTTATAATGCCCGGAACTTGATTGAATATTTCCGTAATGATAACACTGCTTGGCTACCATGTCCTTTTCTGCAGTCATAACAAGTAACTTAATTGCCCTGTTATGTGAAACTGATCTAGCGATGCTCAAGGGTGGAAGACTAGGGCCGTCTTAGAACGTGATGGGTCCCTCGACACAAACATACATTTACTGGGTCATAAACATTCCCTTTTTTACACTGCCATACCCTGATAACCCCCAGACTCGATGCGAAGTCAAAAACCTGGTACGAGGGGGTCGGGTACGAGTTTGGTAGTCCCTTAATTTTTTTTCAAACGCATGTATCAATACAAAGAGAGAGAGAAAGTGGACTTAGCCTCTGGCTTCTGGGAGCCATTAAAGTATTAGCAATATAAACTTAATGGAAAGATTAAGATTGAGTCTGAAATAGGGGGTGAGGGGCCTCTCCCCCGGAAAATTTTCGAAATTGTAATTTTAAAAACTCAATTTTAGACAATATTTGATGTTAGGGGAGAGTAGGTTCAGGGTTTCTCCTGCTGCAATTTTTCGGAAGTAGAAATCCAAAAACAGAATTTTAAATTATCTTCGCGTATATGGTATGAAGAGCAGTTCCGGGGGCTCTCCTCAGAAATTTTTAAAAAAATATTAGCTCTGGAGACGCAGTTTTAAAAGATGTTTAGTGATTTTAAGTCGAGATAGATTCCGATGCCATCCACCCGTAAATTTTCAAATTGAAGTCTTAAAAGCCTTTTTTGGTAAAGATTAAGGCACCAGCAGTTACTCGAAAATTAAGTTCCAAAAACGAAATTTTTGCTGACCTTCAGTGATGTTAGTAAAAGGAATTTTCAGGAGGCTCACCCCGGAAAATTTTCGAAATTAAAGCACTAGAAACAAGATCTAAAACGTTCTTCATTGATGATGCCGAAAGAGAGGAGGGAACGGGACACTTTCTCAGAAAATTTTTGATACTGTTCCTTTAAAAACATAGTTTTAGACCATCTTTGTGAATGTTAAAAAAATGGGAGAGGTTCGAATACCAGCAAATTTTTGAAACTGGAATTCCATGTTATGGCAGGAGTGGATTCGGCTGTTCTCTTACGAAATTATTTAAAATTGAAGCCCAAAAATTTAAATTTTGCACGATCTTCGATGATATTAGGAGGGGGGGGGAGGTTCTGGGGACCACTGGACTCTTTCGACATTGGTTTCTGTCAAATTATTTCCTTTTTAAACTGAGGGGCCCAAAACCGTGAGTTTGCACAGCGTGCAGAATAGTTTGTTTCGTCAAAAAATGTTTAAAACTCACATTTCGGCGACCTTTGATCTGATAATCTTAATAATGTAGAGTCTTTCATGTTCTTCAGTGGTATTTTAAGATTGCATTTTTGAAAATAATTTTACGGAAAAATTATTTTGTCACTTTTATTCCAATTGTTATAAACAGGGTCGCCGAGAGCAAAAGCGGATCCGGGAAAAAAAATGACAAAGGTCAATTTTTCACAAGCCTCCTTCTACACCTTTCACCATTTGGATCCTCTGAATTAGTTAAATTCCGAGTCGGGCGCCTATTCTCCAACTGAGCTGACATGACCTCACGTCAGTTGTATTTTATAGCAATTGTGAATTTTCATTTATAAATTAAAGCGTGAAAGAGACCAAAAGTATTTTAACTTTTTACGACCGCTAAGGTTTCTCTGTTTTTTTTTTTAATTTATTCATTTATTTTTTATTATACCACTAAAAATATATTGGCAGCCCCAGGGCCCGACTAACTAAAAGTGAGGCCCTAGGCCCACATTAATTTGGGGGTCCCCTGAAGACTATGCAGTGTTTGATTTACATTTTTAAAGCACGAATGCATTTTTGGAGGCCTTTTCGTCTAATCACACAACTATGTATAAATCACTTATATGCATTTATGAATCCCCTTTGGGCCCCCTCATAATCGTGACCAAGTAAATTCGTTACTGGTAAAATGATTGAAAATTCCCCTTTAAAGAATTTTTTTTTCAATTAATAAGTCATAATTTTTTATGTTTTTAAAAATACATGTATTTTTCATATCGTTGCAATGCTATGCATAATTCTTTAAAATTGCGGGACACCTTAGGAACATGGGGCCCCCGACCTAGGCCTAGTCAGCCTGTATGGTAATCAGGCCCTGGGCAGCCCCATTTCAGAAATTCCCCCTTCTCTCCACCCCCTCTTGGTAACGGCTCTGCCTCCCTCTACCCGAAAGTTTTAGCCCATGCGTAAAGAGGAACTGAGGCTGTGTTTTGCGAATTTGCGTTATTCTAAACACATGCGCGCAAAATTTATTTTGCTTGAACCAAAATATAAATTTTTGGTGAAGCATTCTAGAAAAGACGGTTCTTTCATGCACAAGTGACGGAAAATCTTAAGATCCTGAAAATAAGAATTATCAATTCTTAATCACTTTTTACTTTCTTCTATATCTAATATATAGAAGAAAGTATTGGATTCGTGCAAATTTTCGAATTTCGAATTTTGACGGATTCGAACGTTTTGAGGTGTGCTGAGTCCATTTCGACTATTTTTGGAAAATGTCTGTCTGTCTGTGTGTGTGTATGTATGTGTGTGTGTGTGTGTGTGTGTGTGTGTGTGTGTGTGTATGTATGTGTGTCACGTCTGTGTGTGACCAGTTTTTTGTGGCCGCTCTACAACAAAAACTACCGCATGAAATCGAACGAAATTTGGTACACATATGTGCCCCTATGTGAACTTGTGCCCATTAGTTTTTGGCGCGAATTCCTCCAAGGGGGGTGGAGCAATGGGACGTTTTTCGAGTTACGCGTGCTTGCTATTCCTCAGGAAGTTACTGGCGGAATCAAACAAAATTTGGTCCATATGTTGGTACTAACAGGAACAGGTGCTGATTCAATTTTGGTGTCAATAACTCAAACGGGGGTTGAGCTATAGAACGTTTTTGGTCGTCAATTGTGACTGCTGTATCTCAAGAAATAATGAACGGAATGAAAGAAAAATTTATCGGCAAGTAGCCCTTAGTGGGTATAAAAACTGATTTTATTTTTGTGTCAACAGCTAAAAAGGGGGTAGCGCAATCACCCGTTCTTTTTTTCCATTTTGAGTGCCCTATCTCAAGAAGTAATGCTACGTTCTGGTTGAAATTTGGAATATATGTGAATCCATATGTAAACAGGCTTTGGTTCTATTTTGACGCCAATCGCTCCAAGAAGTGTTGATTTTTTTTTTTTTTTTTTTTTTTGCGAATAAAAATATTTTTATTAATGCAACAATAAGAAAGATAAATCGTAATAGATTGTCGTCTGCGTATTTCTCGTGATTTTAATTGTATGGAAATGGTAGGAAATATTATCTCAATGATTTAAAATTTTTAACTGTTGCCATCTTATGTTTGTTAACAAATAAAATATTTGTAATTCATTCAAGCAAGGCTTTTAAAATAACTTTCAGTTTTCGCTCTTTTGCTTTGCTTTTAAAATAATTCAGACATTGGGATGGTAGTCAAGTTTTTGCATGTGTAATTTTGTTTTTGTTGGGAATATTGCTTCCTCGTCAAGCATGGGGAGGGATCAGAAAAAAAAAGAAAAATATAGAAGAAAGTTTCGTGATGGCCACAACATACTAGTTTTGTAATTGCTTCTATTGTAGAAGGTCAATTATTGTTAAGAATGATAAAGTGAAAAACTGTGGCCGAAAAATAAATATTAAAATTGTTTTCTCAATAATTCATTTCGTCAGAACAAAGTCTTCATGATACAGTTACAATAGTATATCCGGTAGGGAGGAAAGTACATTCTCACAGAAACGCTCATTTCATGTCCCTGTTATAAAGTATGAATGTTTTTTGACTCATACATATTTTCAGGGGTTTAAATACTTTTCAGGATCGAGTTTAATAACTAGTTAATTAAAAGTAAAATTTCTATAATTTATTTTAAATGTATGTATTGTAAGTCAAAAAGTACCCGTCATTCCCTCATCACTTGTTCCCACTGTTAGTAAAAAGTACGCAAAATTTATTTCTAAGAAAACAAACAATAAGTTCACATTTTTGTGGCTTTTATTTCAAAACATTAAAGAATTTAAGTAAAAAAAATCCATTTAAAATTTAATTTTCATTCAAAATTAGTTCACGTAATTATTTTTGAATTTGTTCCCAGCGGTCAGTGTCATTCCCAAGCAACAGTCAGTTTCCCTCCCAGAATCGCTAATAAATAAAATTTTTTTTAACCAAACTGCAGTAATTTACATTTAAAAATCCAGAAAAATATTGCAGCATATTTGCACCTTTAATTTGTCGGAAATTTTTATTTGGAATCTATATGATAGCAAAAACCAAACAAATTTTTGGCCTCCGTAATTCACCCACATCTGTTTTTATTCAAGATAAATAAATAAATAAATAAAGTAAAATAATGCATGAAAAGTGAATAATCAAAAATTACTTCCTCGTTTCAGAATATTTGTATTGCGAATAGAGATGTAAAATTTCCGTAAATTTTGAAATGGCGGAAAAAACCGTTTTTTTTTTACCGTTTTCTTGGGGGGGGGGGAATTGATTTTTCATAGTATTATATTTTCTTAATAGTATTGTTTTAATTGGAACATATAATGGGTTAAGCATTAAAAAATGTATGCAATCCACACACCTTCTTTTTCTGCTTGATAGAAATACACATACAGGTAAGTTTAATTAGAAAAAAATAGCCTTAGAACTTTCTTGGTGTAACACCAGAAATATGTCAAATCGTTGTTCAACCAATAATATTGGGAAAGGCGTGTCTAATCATAACAATTACATTTTCTGTTTTAGATTTATTTGAAACTTGAAATAATAATATTAACTATAGTGTTCGCCCAGTGGTCGAAATTCGACCATATTCATAAATGAATATTTGAGAAAACTTGCATGAGTTTAACTGTTTCCAACATTTTTATTTCTACTCTTACTCATGTTAACTGCATATCTGAAAACATACAATTTTTATACGGGTACACAATACCACAGTAATAATTTATTCCAATTTTGCTTTTTATCTGTTAATCTCAAAATAAATGGTTGAAAGGTGATATTTCGGTAATAGGGTCGTTTCCAAAAATTTAAAGTATTTTTTACTGAAAGAGGATGCCTCAAAACAAAACTTTTAACCATTTTTAAAATAATTTGAAAAAATTTAATATTTTTAATAATTATTTTAATCGTCGCGCAGACTGAAATTAATTTTTGGCATCAAAAGCGATGAAATGCCACTTATTGATGCCATTAGCGCACAGCGCAAATTATCATAACCCGAAAACGCGGTTGAGAGTAAACCGTAAATATTTAGTGCGGCAATGGAGACGCACGCCAAAGTACATCTCCTTATTCATAAAGACCACGCCTTATTTCCAAAATCGGATATTCAAAAAAGTTAAAAAAAAAAAAAAAACTGTGGAGAAAATAAAAGTTTTTTCTGGCTCAATTTTTTTTTCTTATTCTATCTATTTCATTGCTTAAAAGTAGTACTTTTGATTGAAAGAAACAACCTCATTGAGAAATTGGTGTGGTCGACAAATTGCTGGCTTGAATAATTTCATTTTAGATATCATGATGCTTTGTGCTAACCCTAGGCAAATAAATATTTCCCCACGCTTTGTTTACGTATGCAATGGAAAAACATTTTTCGCGCTGCCATTGGAAACAAAAAAATTGACGCCAATGGATAAAAATCGCCAATTATCCAATTTTCGAAATCTTCCCGTATGAAATGAAGCATCAAAACTCAATTTATACGTAAAACTTCTGTGTGAACAATGTTACTTATAAAACGTCTACCATTATTAAAGTGCTTCTTCGTCATTAGAAATATAAATTTCCAAGTATCAAATGAACGAACGCTATACCCTCCTTTGTCACAATGTTTTGCACTTCACTATACCCCCTCTTCCCTTTGTTACATGCCACGCTGTTTTTCATAAACGTTCCTATTTAAAAAAAAAAGGCTTGTTGTCACGTTCTCCCCATTGTATGCTCCTCTTGTTTTGTCTTTCCTCTCCCTTGTCACAAACTGTTACTATTTCGTGAACCCCACCTTAAAGCTAAAACTCGGCAATAGCTACTGAACAAAAAAAGAATGAAGGAAATTGGTTCGCAAACAGAGGAGGAATCGGTACCGAAAGAAAACGGCTTGCCTATTAATATATAAGGATTATTAACTTACAAACATGATTGATATTTTTTGAAAAAAAAAAAGTAAGATTTCTCTCCCTTGCGTCGTAACTTTACTGTTTGAAAATGCAAGCTATTGAGTTACGATTTTTTTTCAATCCAGCCTAAGTTGAAATCAAAGCTAAATTGGTTTTTCTTTATTTCTCCACCAGAATTAAAGAAAAACCAAACAACAAACCAAAAAACTGCGTAATGGTTCATAAAGTTGAACCAAAATTTAAACTGGAGTTCCAGTTAACTATACGTAGGCTTGCCAGATTTCTGAAATGTTCAACCGGAACACAGGAATGCTCCCCCCACCCCCTCCCATCGTCGCTAGTATTCAAAACTTTACACACCTGTGGCTGATTTTTGGAGTGTTGTATAGGGCAGTTTATTCTCAACGCTATGAATAAATGGTTACTACACTCCTGTTTGTGAAAATTGCAACACCATGAAGGAAGCATTATAGTTGAATGAAATTTAATACACAGTTGAGTGGTAATGGTACAAATAAACGATTACATTTTCAAACCAAACAAACAATAAAAAGAGATAGAAATTAGTATTTTGTGTAGTCACAACGCGCTGCAATAAGAACTGCTACACGACTCGGTATGGAGTCAAACAAAGTTTGAATATCTGCCTGCGGAAGCGCATTCCATATTGTTTGTATGCGCAACCAAAGGATCACGAGCGAGACGCCGCCCAACGAAATCCCATATGTGTTCAATCGGTCCGGGGAATATGCAGGCAAAGGAAGAAGCTGTACCTGCTGCGAATCAAGGTAGGATTTGACAGTCTTGACGACATGTGGACGGACGTTATCCTGCTTGAATACAGCCCCTGGCAATCCTTGCAGGAAAGGAATAGCTTGGGGCTGTAAAACTTCGTTTATGTATCGGGTACTGTTCAAATTGGCCACAATTCGTAGCAATTATGGTCGTCCATGATATGCTATGGCAACCCAGACCATAACTCCGGGTGTTCGTCCACTGTGGTGTTCGATAATGCACTCCGGAATGTGCCGTTCACCGGCATAGCGCCTGACATGAATTCGGCCATCATGGTGACACAAATTCAAGCACATTAAAAAAATAATAGAGGAGCCTATTTTTCAATATAAGCGTATAATCTAATTTTTTACACAAAAGGTAATTTTTAACAAAACAAATATTTTTCAGCTCACTTATTTCAAGAGAAATTTTCTACACAAATTTCATAAATTCCTTATTTACATAATGCGCAAATTAGGTTGCATGTTGCATGGTTAAATTCCGCTGATTTTTCTTACTGCGTAAACCTCACACTGCCAAACTTTCACCCACGAAAATTTTCCAAAGTACTTAATTTTTAATACTTCCTGAGATATTTTGGGTTGCTAGTCATTCTTTCTCTTTTTCGACAATAAAGCTCGAAGTAAATTGGGGTATATGTCAGAATTATAGAAACAAACAATAGCGTGATCTCACTTCTATGCATTTTTGACTCAACACTAGAGAAGAGCGATATAGATCTTCGTCGGACTCAAATGGTAAAGAAACTAAACATCAAAATATTTGAGACGCTGGCATATGCTCCATGTACGAGTAATGTTTTCCTCAAGTTCAATCAATATTTCTAATCAAAAGCTTCTGAGGAAACCGGCGCTTTGCAATGACATATTAAATTATGCAAAATATGTCAGTAAGTATGCAAATATTTTCATGCTAAGAGTATCGAATGTGCGAGAGAGAAATGAATAAAAAAGGAGCAAAATTTGCTTGAAACCGCTTGAAGATGAGACTTCGTCAGAAACAGGATGTTAAAACTGCGCCGTTACATCATTTTTTTCGTGAACCTCCTGAAAACCTCTCGCGAACCCCCAGGGGTTCGCGTACCACCAGCTGGGAAGCACTAATCTAGGATAATTAATTTGTCTTTTGTAACATTGACTTGAAAAATTGTTATCAAATTTGTTAGTAAGGAATTTTACAATAAGATTAAAACCAAAAAAGACTTTTGTAAAAAAAGTCTTTACCAATGAAAAGTAAATGTAAATTGTGTCATTTTTATCACCCTTGTTTTAGGTTCATAATAAGTAACCATTTACTCATAGCATTGAGAATAAACTGCCCCATAAAAGCCAGCCAGGGGTATGTACCCTTTGGAATACTCACGACGCTGGGGGCGGGGGGAGCATTCCGGTGTTCCGGTTGAGCATTTTAAAAATCTGGCAAGCCTACTCATATCCCACTCTCCCTTCCCCTCCGTTCAATGGTCCTCATCGTGAAAAATTTTTATTTCCAACGAGATGTGCCATAAGTGCCCACAGAGTACATGTCGTAAGGTTCCGATACGAACATATTAGCAGTTTGTTGCCAGCAAGAGACTTTCCATTGACACTGACAAAATGGATGCCACAAAGGCCGATATCCCCCCCCCCCACCTGAGGATAAAGTTTCGAATTTTCTATAATTTCCTTTTTTTTAATCTTTACATAGTAAAACAAGTGTAATCCAAATGTTTCTCCGGGGAGGGGGGGGGGGCAGTTGGTCACCTCCGAAATGCCTGAAAGAAACACTGGTTTCAAGGAATTCCCTTTTTAATGCAAAAAAGTGAGCTTTTGGAAGTAAAGATATCCAATAAAGTCTTTCTGTTTCATCGTATGTCTTCCCATTCAAAAGCTAACTTTTAAGCATTTTTGTTTCGAAACATGTGTTTTCAAATTTAATACGAAGGCAGAAAATGATATCCAAATCTAATAAAAAAATTTAACCTTAAAACATCATTTGGTACCTTTTTCATTTTATTGCCCGATAAAAATCAGTAACTTTCTTTTTCACCGTAGAACCGAGACCCATCCTGCAAACAATAAGAGCCCAGTGGCTTGATCTAATTGTAGCTGACCCCCTAAACGAAACTTCTGCCTAGAACCAGAGCCCTCGGTCATGAAAACTATAAAACTGATGTGGGCACAATAGTTTTGGCCCTCATGGGGTGCTGTGCCACTGAGTTAAGTTTATGCAGGGTGGGGCGCGGGAACTTCCTTTTTAAAAATGAAATTAAAAAAAATATGTACCTAAAAGTTCTTTATTATTATTATTTTCCTGTCACACAGGATGGGAGATTATGCTTTAAACTGTTTTGAAAACGATATCTGGTAAGTGTTGCCCTTCATTGTCAATACACCGATTCAATCGAACTTGGAAATTTTGGTCAACTCTTTGGAGCATGTCGACCGGTACATTTGCAGTTTCGGCTCGGATGCGGTTCTTCAGGTCCTCCATGGTTCGTGGACGATCGCTCCCGCAACTTCAGATAACCTCACAGGAAATAGTCACAAGGGGCTAAATCAGGCGAGCGTGCAGGCCAAGTCCCCATTCCGATCGAGCGGCTGTTAGAAAAACATGCCTTTACAGTAAAAGCGCAAAGCTATCTTGACCAAAGCATGACGGCAACTGACAGGGCCGATCCTAGGGTGTCGGCCGCCCGTGTGCAAAGACCTAATGTGCCGCCCCTCAAGAGTAATTTGCATATTTTGACTCATCTTTAGCGTCTATATAAATCTTTTTTTAAATTTCTATGCCAAATTCGAATTAAAAAAAAGAGGGGGGGGGGGAGCAGAAGAATGATCTTATAAAAAGGAAGAAATTTTTATAGTAAGAAATCCTTAGGTACAATTTATATCTTTGAAAGAAAGTAAAAAATACCAAAATTTACTAGTCGTAAAAACGCATTTTATGTTTCTTCGGTGACATCAGAGAAGGGACGGAGGAAGGGGAAGCGTGGGGGGGAGGTGTCAGGAGTTCAGGGGAGGAGATGGCTCCAAAAAAATTATCGAAATTGGTGGATGAAAAATATTTTTAGTTAATCTTTAGTTGTGTTTGGTTGCAAGAACATAAGTATATTCAAGGTGCATGGGGAAATTTTCGAAATTGACGTCAAATATCGCAATTTTAGGAACTTTTTCGAGACTTTAGGTGAAAGTAATGTTGCAGTTCTTTCCTAAAATTCTTTGAAAATTTAAATCAATTTGAAGCTATTTTTTAAGACCGTAGCTTAGGAAGGATCGGCGTTCTTCCCGAAAAATCTCCAAAACTGAAATTTTAAATCCGGAATTTTGGGTTACCTTTGTTGACGTTGCAAGAGGGAGGGAGTTTCAATCGTCTCCCATCAAAAGATTTCGAAATATAAGTTTAAAACGCAAATTTAGGTCATCTTTGGTGACGGTAGGGGATCTGGCGGTTATCCTCCGGTAATTTCTCGGCACTATTTTTTCAAAAACCCGTTTTTGGCTAGATTTGAAAACAATAGGGGAAACGTGAAAATATTCCGAACCAAAATATTTTTCGGAACTGAAATCCATTATAGGCTATCTTTGGGAAGGAAGAGGACCGGGCGGGGGTTCAGTGTGCCCTCACGAAATGTGTTTTTGAAACTGAAGTCAATTTCAGGCTAATTTAGGCAGGAAGCTGTGGCTCCACGGAACCGTCTAAAAACGAAATTTTCAGGTATAGTGATTGCGTTGGAGAAAAGGGGGATCCGGGATCTTTCCCCAAAAGTTCTTGAAACTGATGTTTGAAAAACGCAATTTTAGTTTGTTTTTCAATACGTTAAGTGAGAGGGGGTGGAATTAGGGGCTCCTCTAAAGACGCTAATTGAGACTGTCTTTGGTAGTAATGTTTGTGAATGGATTTCGGGGTCCTGCACTGCAAAAATTTCGAAAAATGCCAAAGCAATTTTATATGACGTTTGATGATAGGAAGGGTTGTCGTCTGAAAACACGTTTTGGATTTTGAAGTCAACATTTTTAGGCTATGTTTGATTAAGCTAAGGTGGAAGAGGTGAATCAGAGACTTAATTGGGTCCTTAAGATCGAGGGTTCAACCAGCGAAATTTCCGAAAGTAAAGTCCTAGAAACGCAATTTTAAGCCTTCTTTAGTGTCGTCAAGGAGGACATGGCATCCTTTTTTATCTTCGTTTTGGAGCTACATTTAAATTTGCTTCCCGGGGCAAGGGCCCTGTCCTCCTACCTGATCTAAAACCGGGCAGTTCATTCAAGATTTTAATCAGAAAAATTGTCGTAAAGGGGGAAAAGTACAACATTTTAGTTCGTCATTCATATATGTTACTCTCAAGGGAGTCGCAATTTTCCACTTTCTCTCCACGCATCCACGAACGTTAAACACAGAGTTTGTTACACAGTTTGTTGTTTGAAATGCTTGCGAGAGTATCTAATCAGTATAGCTTTTTCTTTACTAATGATAAAGCTGAAAGTCTCTCTGTCCGGAGGATGTCTGGATACCTGGATGTCTGTGACGCGCATAGCGCCTAGACCGTTCGGCCGATTTTCATGAAATTTGGCACAAAGTTAGTTTGTAGCATGGGGGTGTGCACCTCGAAGCGATTTTTCGAAAATTCAATTTTTTTCTTTTTCTATTCCATTTTAAGCCAATTTTTCACAGAAATTTGATAAAATGGGAAAGAATCTTTATCTTTATCTTCTTCTTTACTAATAATAAAGCTGAAAGTCTCTCTGTCCGGAGGATGTCTGTAGGATGTCTGTGACGCGCATAGCGCCTAGACCGTTCGGCCGATTTTCATAAAATTTGGCACAAAGTTAGTTTGTAGGATGAGGGTGTGAACCTTGAAACGATTTTTCGAAAATTCGATGGGGTTCTTTTTCTATTCCAATTTTAAGAACAAAAATATTATAAAATGGACGAGTAATTTATGAAATTATCATAACGTGGAACCGTAACATGGGTACAAGCCAATTGGCGAGAAAATTCACCATACATTTGTAAATATACATGCGAACCAAAAGACCTTTTAATTTTTCTATTGCGGGCGAAGCCGTGCGGGTACCACTAGTTTTTAAAAAATAAAATATACCTTCATTGTTTAGGTCTATAAAAGCTTGGGAGGTAAACACTAGTGGCCGCCCTCGGTGCTCCTTTTAGACGCCACCATTTCATGCTTCAGAAGGGGACCTTTCCCCTCCCCTGTATCCATGCCTGATTACCAGTTCTGTCACAAACTTTGCAACCAAATGAAGTATGTGTGTTAAGAGTAGATATTAATGGACAATGAACCAACACAATGTTCACTAACATTCTAGTTTTCGTAAACTATGCTATGCTGTCGGGATATCGGCACATACTTTGACAATTGAACATTTAAAAATCAGAATATTTATTCTACTTATTATAAGTTATCTTGCGAGAAATTCTTGAGGAATTTTGCTTGATTATAAGAACGATATGATGCGGCCTGCGGCCGCCCCTTGCTTCGGCCGTCCTTGTGCGGCGCGCACTCTGCACACCTGCTAGGATCGACCCTGGCAACTGAAAGCATGATGACAAAACTTCCCATTCAGATCTTTACGTTGAGCCTCTCCACACCACTCTGTGGTGCTTTGCACTTTTTGTGCGCCAAATACAAAAAAGGAAGTTCCTGCACCCCACCCTATACACCCAATATCACACTCATGTGGAATAATGTATCTTTCAAACAGTGAAAGAAGTTTTCTATTGGTATGGCAATTCCAGACTTCAGAGATAACCTTCCACGCATAAACAAAGAGACAAAAATCGTTCTTCTCGCAAAATGACGAGGATGAATAAAACATACAGATTAATAAAAAATAAAATAATTACAATATGATTTTCCAATAAATTTATTTTAGACACTAAGATAATTTTATAATTCAGCAACAATCAATTATTTTTGATAAAAAACATATTAAAAAGTCAATTTATCTCGTTATTATTTTTCAACAGAAAGTTCACGATCGCTTTGGTTAGTTCTTCTGGACAATCTCCCGTGATGTTATGAGAAGCTCCTTCAATTGGTGCTAGCTCTGCATTGGGAAAATGCTTTTTAATTTGAGGTTCATAAGCTGGGCTGAAAAAAGGGAATATATATATATATATATATATATATATATATATATATATATATATATATATATATATATATATATATATATATATATATATATATATATATATATATATATATATATATATATATATATAAGGATGGTCCTTATTTATATGGTAAAAAATAAATTTCGGAATTCAACAAGTGACGATCCTTAGTTTTGTGACATTATAATAAAAAGTAACGCGTGTAAATTTGAACTCTCAATCGGCCAATAATAGCACGTGTCCCTAGGACGTTAAACTTTAACATTTTTGATAGTTTTCGCAAAAATCTTCCAGTTTTTACTTCAGACACAATGCATCGTTTCTCCTTGGTTAGAAAAATATTTGTACAGTGCAGTAGCACTAAAATTAATCTTTTAAAGAACTTCATATCTTTTAAAGGTTTCCCATTGAATAAGAATGAAATAATGCTTTAGAAACTTTAACCTTAATCGTATGTTTTTCTCATTGTATCTCTATCGTTTGTAATTTTTTTCCGATAGTCTTGGACTGTGTGTATAATAAATTGCTTCTGTGACTCATATTTGGTAAATTGGTTGTGAAATTCTTCGATTAATTGTACTCTTCTTTCAGCTGTAACGTTCACTGCTTTCAGCATTTCAGCGATATCTCCTCCCTTGAAATATCTTCCTTCATTTGCCATTAATCAGGATCAAAATTCTTTTGGTATTTGCAATATATCAAAAAGTTTTATTGACTTATAATTGATTCTGTAAAGAGGAAGATCTTTACTAAACTAGGGTTCCAAATCATCTACTGTTATCTGAAAGTTTTTATTCAGTCATCGGGCACTTCTTCCTTATCAACAATTTGAGTTCATTCCTTCACTCAATACGGACAAAGCAACAAACTCATCCCTTAAATACCATAGGTGATAAATGAATTTTCCAACCGCTGCTTCTGCTGCATGTTTGTCATCATTTTTCCACGCTGCTAGTTTTTTAGATACATTATATTTAAAGGAGCCTCGATTGGGTTAGTTGCAAAAAAAAAAAAAAAAACAACAACATATTTTCATACAGTATTTAACTGCAAAATAGTGCTGTTAAACAGCGTTTATGGGCTTTGGTTGCCGAAAAAATCCCTCTAGAAGGGACTTCACCAGGAAATAGTATTACAAGTTATGAGAAATCTCTGCAATCTTAAATGGAAAGATCTTTCTCAATTACGCTTTTTACGAAAAATAATATGTCATCAACTTCACCTTTTAGAATTTAAGTGGTATGTGTACATGTGAACACATACGCATACCACTTAAAATTAAATGTTACAAGTTCTGAATGATGGATATCTTTCCACTAAATTTTGAAGCGCTTAAATAATGGAATATCGGGCACAGAACAAAGACAGGCAAGAACTTCTTTAAATACACTCTGCAGTACGATTTCTAGTGCATGATGAAGGCGATCGGAATGTAATATATCACAGTTGAGTTTTTGCTCTAAAAAATTGCATGCAAAATTTATACGACCGATATTGCAAGCCGTTGTATCAAATACTACAGCTTGAACACTTAGCAATATTGAGCAATCATCAAAGACATCATATACAACTGAAGAAATTTAAAGTCCAGTATACTCAGGAATTCTGATTAGCTGTTAACCTTTGGACCTGAAGTTATCACGGTAAGCCTATCTCGGCGTTCTTTTTCCAGTTACATCTGAAAGTAGTTTTGTATCCCTGTGAATAACTACAAAACCTTAATTTAAACTGATGAAATTTTATTTTACTTCTCGAAGTTTTCTCATGCTCTCTTAAAAGATGTACGATTGATCACAGTCATTTGGATTTAAATTTACTGCATCTACACAGGCTGTTAATAAATGAAAAGTACCTTTATCCCTAATATGGCATTGTCTAACAGTGCAGAAAGGCGAGCAGATATCAATAGTTGTCTAGCTTTTTTTCGTTATGGTGGACCAGAGGTAGAAAAAGGGTTCAACAGGTTAGGACAGATACCCATTTCGATATCTAAATCTTGGGAATCGCAAGAAGAAGTTGATGATAATACATGATTATGTACTGAAATAGAAGAAAATTTATTTAAAGTATAGATTTTTTATTCCGAACTGGAATTTTTTTTAACTTATATTTTAAAAATTAAAAATTTCATAAACATTTAAGTCTTCTTATAACTAAAGAACAGAAAATTAAAATATAATTTCCATTACATATATTTATAGCATTGAAACCTTGTCGACCATATTTGACGAATCTATTACAGACACAGGAAATTTTATAAATCTACACCTCCAAAGCCTGGAGGAGGCAATTTGTTGTTGACAAAGTTCATTCATTAATGACCTTTGGGATCACTTGTGCTCAACTTGGGGGAAAGAAATGTTTCACTGACGCGTGGTTCGGAACAAGCGCAGAAGAGCGTTTGTTCCGAACCACCCAAACCCAAGGACCACCCATTCAATCCCCTGACCCAAGGTCATTGGTGTACATGTGCCCTCTATAAGATGTAAAATTTTCCAGAATGAAAGTGAGAGAATGGTCGGTGTGAAAGTAGCAGGATCTATTGAGGCTCAAAATTACTTTAAATATCAAACCTGAGAATATTTTTACATAAAAACGAAAAAACCCGTAATTTTTTCTCCGAATCTCCAAAAAAGAAGCCCTAGGGGTACAGGTTGATGTTCATGGTTTGACTTAAAGTTTTGCAAGGATCATTTATTTGTATAATGGTACAAATTGAGGGGGCGTTGCATAAAATATCTACAGCTTCAAAAATAAGGACCACCCTAATATATATATATATATATATATATATATATATATATATATATATATATATATATATATATATATATATATATATATATATATATATATATATATATATATATTGATTTAAACCTTCTGCAAGAAAGAATATTTTTGTGATACAAATCAACTTGAGAAAAAATACAATTAATTATTACTGAAAACATTTCATGTGTTATTGCGCAGCGGAGAAATGGCAGAGTAAGTTTTTACTGCTCGCACGTTTGTTGAATCTTTATGAATCATGTCGAACGCACGCCTCTGCTGCAGTATCAATTTTTTTTTTTAGATATGTGCAGTGTGCTTACCTACGGTACCAATCATCTGAGGCATATATTCGTTGAATTTCTAAAAATTCTGTCGTACTGCCGACTTGGGGGGGGGGCTATGACGCAGACTGCGCCATTACAGTTTTTAGGGGAAGTCGTTTTGAGGGGTATTCTTCTCGTTTTTTTAGGGCGCAGGGCTCTTAGTTTGAAGAGGGTTTTCGCAATATTTGATATTTAGGAAGATGCGCCCTTGCTCTTAGGGGGAGGGGCAGCCCTGGTACGCAAGCCACTTCTCCCAATAAGCGTATGATCGGAAGAAGTATCATGCGTTCGGACATAAACGGAATTTACTATGACGTTCGCAACAGGCCCCATTAGCTTATTTCCAAGCTGTGTGCTTTTAATATGTCACAGGCTTTCAGTTTCATTGCAAGTGGGAGAAAATAGTTGAATTATTGAACTAAAAATTAGAGTTTTCTGCGTTTTAAAATTTCACGTAAATGTAAGAAGTTACAAGACGTATTCATATTTAGTTAAAAACCTATTCGATATGCTTGCCCACAATTCACAGCTCTGGAACTTGAATTTACCACTTTGTGGTGAATTGAGAAATGAGAAATGATTCACGAAGCTAAAGAAGTAAAACATTTCCAATTTGCTCGAGCTTCATTGGACAGATCCAATTCTACCTAAGCAATTTCATTTCGTGCAGTAACCAATAGCCAAGACTGCAACACTTTCTACAGTTTATTTGAATTGCGAATAGCTACGATGTGGCGCAGACGAGAAGCAAACATTCCGGAAAACTTGACGAAGTCGAAGTGTCGAAACATCTATGCATTTGATGCCCGTCTGAATGGCAGTTTTGCGCTCAGTGATGATTTTGAGGTCATTGTTTTGTACTTTTTGTTTGGTATTATTCACGAAAAGGAGCCACTGGAGTTGCGATCAGGAGAAACAGGATACCTAGCGATCAGAGCCCTGTTATATTATTGAGGGGGAGGGGAGCTGTGAAAGACAAATTTCGGGACCCTTAACAAACCCAAGTAAAACCTTAAGGAAGCATTCACGGGGAACCAGGAGCGCTAACTTCAGGGGAGTTGCGCAGCACAACCACTCACGCAGAATATTTGTGGGGATGCAGAGCATCCGATATACTCATTATTAAAGAAGCTGAACAAACGGGAAATAAATGAAGAAGAAAATGTTATTTTCTTTTCTTATTTTAAGTAATAGACTAGCACTAAAGCAATTTTAGTCAATTTTGGGACTCAAAAATTCGGAGGTTCTACGCCACGGTCTATTTGGTCTATTTAGTAATCAGACTTTTCGAGCAATTTACATTCCAATAGTTTTCGAGTGTCTCTGGCATGCACTCTGGAAAGTGATTTTTCAGGCTTTAAAACTCTTTCCGGGAAGAGATCCGTTTTTTTTTCCAACTTGGACCAGTTGTCTTCAGTTTGTTCTTGATCAGAAATTTTTTTGAGCTGCCATCGGGCTGTTATATCCCGAGTAGGCCTTGGCCATCGTTGTATGATCAGAAACGCTGCATTTAGAAATTTTTACCAAACAGCAAGCAATAATAATGCACCTGATCAAAAAAAAGAAAAAAAAGTGCTTTGTATAAAATTTCCAAGTTTCAACTATAAACCTTTTATTTATTTATTTATTTTTTTTTCTCGTGTGGTTCAAAAGTTATTCAGGTTTTTTCTCACAAAACTCAACATTTCTCACTTTGTACATGCATATATCTTCCATATTAATTAATCAAGGTTTAAAATGCCATTAAGATTAAAAGTCTAATGAAAATGGAATTAGTAGAGTTTGTTAAGATCCCATAGTTGGTTTCAACGAATACTTACATAGGTATAAATGATAAAGTTCCGTAGATAAAGGATGTCGGACCATCATAAACACCTTCGGGCTCCGACATTAGTTCTTCAGCATTGTTCAAGAACTCGATTATTACTTTATAGTTAGCCGGGAAGTCCCACCTTCCGTCTTTGTTACGTTTCAATTTCAAGAAATTATATGGATTTTCTCTGTTTTTCGACTGGTTTCTCTGAAAGAGAAACATTTCATATTTTACTTTTAACATTGCAATGAAGAAAGAGATAATGTGAAAAAAAAAGATCGTATTCTTAATTTTGAATTCAATTTTAGAGAGCTGTGCTTTTGATAATTAACGAGCTTACTATAACTTCTGGCGCTGTTTGAAGAATCTCAGGCATAAAATCTAAAAGCTTCTTGAACGCTTCCTTTTCATCTAGTTCCGCAGGAATTTTCTGAACGTACTCGTAACGCTTACATATGATAGTTCTTACAGCTGTGTCTATTTCAGGAGGGAGGTTTACAACAACAATCATGTCTTCTACAATTAAAGCTTCAACTCTGTCGGGCTGAAACGGAAATAACAAAGCATAACTACATTTTATGTTTATTTTATTTGTCATTATACAGTGGCTCCCAAAAGTCTTCGTACACCTACGACTTTCAACGAAATAGGCCTCAATCCATTGGTTAGAATTAATATTTCGGAATAGGTATTTAATTATAAGATCTATGATCAATTTTTAACAAAACTGCATGAAAGGTTTTTAAAAAATATTAAAACTTAATTTTTTAAAAATCAAAAACCGAAAAGTGCCGGAAATTTCATCTCACAAAAGTCTTCGTACACTTTATAAAATGTCTATATATTATTGAATAATCTAACTTTTGATTAAGTTATTAATTAGTAGAATATCATAACACCTTTTAAACGTCTGGGAATAGATTTCATTCCCTTTCTTTCTTCTTTTAGCGTAATTTCTGAGTAAGTGTTCTACCACACTTCGAATCTCACTGTTTCTAGCTCTATTTTCGTTTTAAAGCCCTAGTTTCGTAATCTAGCCTCCAGATATCTCTAAATACGTTGCATTAAGTTAAAATCTGGAGATTGAGGGGGTATTTTCTAAACTTAAGACAATTTTCGAGGCACTAGACGCAAACGTTGAAAACCGTGTGCTTCTTATCGTTATCTTGATAAAAAACAAAGTTGTTTCCAATAACCAAATTTTTGGATAAGAGTTCAAAATCGGTTTTTAAAATATTTAAAGGAACAGCATGATTCATTATTTCATCAAAAAATTACAAACTACCAAGTCCTGATGCTGATATGCACCCTCACTAAAACACCTCCACCGTCCTGATTAACTGATCCAACTAAGTTCTTAAGATTAAGTTCCTAATTTTTTTTTCTTTTACTTACAGTTATACAACAATTGAACCAAAAATGTTGAGTTAATTTTTATCTATAAGTAAGACGTGATTCCAAAACGTTTTTAGCTTATTTCTCATTTATTTTGCGACGAAAAGCGTAAGCTTTCCGTTTTTCGCACGACCAAGAAAATTTCTTGGGTAGAGGTCCCATTTAATCCAGCTAATCAGAGAACTTGGCGAACAATTTTAGGTGAAAATCAAATATAAAATGTTTCATTTAACTCTGCAGAAACATTCACAGTACTCAAATGTGTATTTTTCATGAATTTTTCAACTTTAAATCTACGATCACATTTTGTCAACTTTGCCGGTTGACCTTTTCTTACCTTGTTTTCGGTCCGATTCCTTTCTTTAAAGCATTTTATCAAGCACTTTACTATACAAACAAATAAATTAACTAATTTAGAGACATTTCAAAACAATTTACCACTACTGTGGGAAAAAAATTCAAATTTTGAATGGTGTTTGCGGTTTTTTACGAATAACAGCCATTTTACAGTAATAAGCACAATATTAAAGAATAAATAAACAAAAAATTAAAGCCAAATGACTTATAAGGGTCAGTACAATGCAAAAATATTAATAAAACGGCATATTATAATTTTAATCATGAATTTATTCGAAAATATTTGAGTGTACGATGACTTTTGCGGCGTGTTATTTCTCTGTCTCTTCGTTTTCTGACCCATTTCAAAAAGAAGATCCGTCAATATTTTGAAAAAAACCAATGGGTTGTATTTAGAATGACATAGGAATGATGTGAAAAAATATTGGACTTTATATTCGAATTCAGTTTCGAGTTATTTTGGTTTTACTAAAAAATTTCAAAGTGTACGAACACTTTTGGGAGCCACTGTATATAAGTACATGAAAATTATAAGTTTTGTTCAGTTGGTTATAGTGAAAAACATAAGTTTTGGAAATAATCAGAGAAGTCTAAATCCTCTGATAAGAACTGTCTCAGTAGCTCAGACGAAAGAGCAAGACGCCTTCCCGCCGAGGATTTATGGTTTGAATCCCAGCAATCGCATAGATGTCACTTTGGGTGGGAAGTGTGAAGCAGTGAGGTTTTTTCGGGGGTCGATCCCCGAGAACCCTTGGTTTTAAGGGATATAATGATCCTAACATGGTATTTTCACGAGTACATAATGCAAAAGTGGCTGCGACTCTTCCACTGAAGTTGAGTTCTGGCTGCTCAAGTAATCGGTATAGCACTTCTTTTTCGAACGTGTCCTAGAGATTCTAACACATCTGAAGAAAGACCTCCCGCGATCCATAAGAGCTATTGGTGCTTGACTACTTTTGCCAACTGTAAGCACTCAAGATGATCGGCCATTGGTGTCACAACCAAAGAGTCGTGACCAAAGTATTTTTTTTAAAGGCCTATAAGACCATAGATGTAGTATAACTAGATACACAACACCGTAATGAGCCGCCATTAACCGTGTGAATCTTGAATCTAAACGGGCAAAAACGTTGCCTACGAGGATAAGTGACGTGGAATGACTACGTACGGTAAAAGATGTTTGGGCGCGCGTGCTAAGCCAAGCGAATGCACTTTTCGGACTCTTGCTAGTCGATTTATGGTCTCGGAAGCCCATGGAATCGGTTTCTCGTTGTGATTCTAGTTAATATCACATCTATGTACAAGACACACTTTGATTCATTATATTTGAACTTACGAAAAGTACTTGAATCAGACATAAAAAGATCACAGAACTCATTTTAAATGATGGCACTTTCTTACAGTAAAAGCGAAGCTGTTGCAATACAGAACTAGCAAATGTACAGTGCAGAGCAAAAGTTTAAGCATAAGGTAAATATTTTAATGTAGTGAAACATATTGCACTGGAATGCTTTGAAAATTTACTGCGTCAAAACAACTAGTTCATACGTCAAATTCGAGTGCCATTCATTAACGAGAAATTATTAAAAACTTTTAAAATCAAATTTCGTGATGTTGCAAAAGTTGATGCACAAAAACAAAATGCTTATATTTCACAAAGTTCAAGAGCTTTAGTAGAGTGTGGTATATCCATTGTTTTTGATGAGATCGAATGCTCGATTTTCAATTCTGACCCATAGAACGACCTGTAGAGCCCTCTGAGTTGGGGCAAGGTTGAGGGCGACCCTGTACTTTTGTTCATACTAGCGATTAATCACTGGCATGAGGCTTGAAATCTTTGAGGATTTCTTAAATAAAAACTAATTTCTATTAGAGATGGAAATTGTGGTGCTTCATTTTGCAAATCAATCTGTCCACCTGCATAAATAAATTGTTAATAATATTAACAACCTTTTTAAGAGCTGCTCTGCCGACAATCGCTCCTCCCAAACTGTGCCCAATAAGAATTGCTTTCTGGATCTCGTTTTCATCCATGAAATGTAATAGGTCATCCACCAGTATATCGAAACTGAAGGTGTCTGTCCATTCAGTGTCACCATGATTTCGCAGATCAATTACATAAGCCTAACAGAGAGGAATAATATTTTATTAACACTAAGAAGCAAGTAAAAGATAAATAAATAAGTTAGAAAGTTATTCAACGTAATATGCCTGAACCCAGGAAAACAGTTCCGAGTTTAATAATTTAAACCAATCACGATCAAAAGGGAGGTCATTAAAGTCATGGCCCCTTATGATTTTTATTTCATATATAACTCAGCAATTGCCACTCTGTACTTCTCATATGTTTCTACCAATGGTACTAAAGAGCACCATGTAGCTACTGATGACGAAAGATGATCACACACACACAAACACAAATGAGCTTAATTTTTTCATAAATAGATTTTTTTTTCTAACTTCCAAAGAGTTTTCGACGAATATCTCCAAGATTTTCCCAAAATGTAAATATCTATGTGATCATGGATGCCCATAAGAAGGAGGAGCAGACGGGGGCTCAATCCCCTCTCTGGACAGTAATTCTGCCAGTTTTTAAAATAAATTTCGATTTCAAAACATTTTGACACAAGCCATTAATTAATGACTAATTGAAACTTTCTTTACTTTAAAATTTTTAACAATTTTAATCTGCACCGAATTAGAACTCAACATTTTTACTTCTAAGGAAATCGAAAGTATGAGTCCCTTAAAATGGATCCCTTTAATTTCAAAAGCTGGAAATCTTCACGAATCTAACTTTCTTTTATTGATTTTTAAACAAAAAAAGTAAAGTTTTTTTTAATTAAAGCCTTATAAAACATAACATTTATCCCTCTAAAACTTCACAAAGAGGCGTCCATGAATATGAAAACAAAAGCTGCTGCCGAGAAAGCTATTTATTTTCACTTTGATGGAACACCAATCTCTAAAGGAAATTTTCTCTGATGAAGAATAAATGCAAGCTATCTCTATCACAGTAAGTCTTATTTATTGGCAGCAAAACTGGAATTTTATTATTGACTAGACTTGTTAGCGAATATTTTCAAGTTTCAAGTTTTTTAGGCAGACTAAAAATGACTTTAAAGTAAATTAAAATGGATGTTATATATAAAATAATTATTTTTATTCTGAATGTTTTGTAAGTGATGCTGAACAAAATGATAACCCATATAAAGTACATATTACTTTAATCAAGTAAGGAGTGAAAAATCACAGAGCCGTTTTTTTCAATACATATTCACCCTAATATGGTAGTTTATATACAAGTGCAGACTCATATGCCCCCCCCC
This sequence comes from Uloborus diversus, assembly GCF_026930045.1. Lineage (NCBI taxonomy): Eukaryota > Metazoa > Arthropoda > Arachnida > Araneae > Uloboridae > Uloborus > Uloborus diversus. The sequence goes on from NC_072731.1 coordinate 173,532,145, forward strand.
CCCCCCACCCGAAGATAAATTTTGGCTGTACGAGCGATTTCAATGGTAGTACTTTTAAAGTGTAAAGCAAATATCATACATCATGCTATATTTTTAATCAGATGATATAACAAGCTATCAAATATATAATTATAATCATTGCAATAAAAACTTTAATTTATTCATTATACATAAGGCTAACATGGCAATTGCTTATTTAATTCTGAGTGAATCAAGTGTACATTCGACTGCTTGGTAAAATATTTAGCGTTACAATGTTTGTTAATATTTTTCTCTTAGTTTTAACATATCTTCCGTTTCCTGCTTTTATAATCCGGTATTCTTTGTCATGATTTTAGTACAACTGCTACATCCTTTTTCGGTTGTTATCAGATTTCCACGGAAATGAGGTTTTATCAAGTGTTTGAATTTTCTATGAATCTGATACATGACACAAAAATGTTTTATGCGCCAGGATTTTTTTTTTTTTTTGCAATTTATATTGTGCCCTAATTTTAATGACATGCAATAGCATGTTTGTTTTAATTTTATACATTGAAGAAACAATCTCTATATTTTTATTGTGTTTGAATTAGAAAACAAATGAGAACAATTGAAGAGTGGTACTTGTGATGTTTAATGTATTGTTACAAATTCTTTAAATAATAATTATTTTTATGATTAATTTGTTGTAATCGGGCTCAATTCGGCATTTATTCCATTATCTTTCATCTAAAATTGTCTTAGTAACGTAACCTGTAAATAGTTTCTTGTAATGACGAATATACAACCCCCTTACATTGGAATGAAGTATATGGTCCTTCCATTTCTGAATGATAAGACTTGTGAATGAATAAAAAAAGAAAATGAAAGGAAACTTCTCGGGAACCACCTGGAATATTTGAGAGCTCTCTTTTGAGGTATATAAATAGCCATGCCGCGCGTTCAAAGTCAGACTGGTCTGAACTGAGGGTTGGAAAGTGTATTTGCCTTTGCGCTGTGTTTTCGCATATGTTGATGTAAATACATGTGTAACCGTTGAGTTTACAGTGTTAATTGGTATTTGCCTAATTGCTATGGTTAATTTATCAGATACTAACGATATTTCTTGTACATAGTTTTAAATAAATCCCCTGTGTTTTCTCAAGAACCGTGTCGTCACTTAAAGAAAGTTTGAAGTTGTATCACGAACTCTTAACAATTGGAGGCCAACGTAGAGCTTTTTCTGGACTTCCTTGGAATAACTGTGACCTCGGACATTTTTTTTCATAGAGACTTTGGATTTGGACTTTATTTTTGTGGTGATTACTCGCGCAATGGATGATCAATTAAAACAACTTCTTGACGCAATCAACTCTGTGAGGTGTGATATGGCGGCTAATCAAGAACAATTGAAAAGTGATCTGACTGCAAGTATTTCGGCAAATCAAGATTAATTAAAAATTGATTTAGCTGCAAATCAAGAACAATTGAAAAGTGATTTAACTGCAAATCAAGAACAATTGAAAAGTGATTTAGCTGCAAATCAAGAACAATTGAAAAATGATTTAGCTGCAAATCAAGAAGAATTGAAAAGTGATTTAACGGTGCTAAAAAAGGACTTAACTTCTAACCAAGAAGAAATTAAAAACGACCTTATTTCGGTAAAGACCGCAAGGGGAATGCGGTTAACTACTAATAAGTGTGCACAAGATATTGATAATGCCAGAATTTAGTTGTGAAAAAAAATTGAATAATATCGTATGATCTTAAATTAAAGCAAAAGTAAGCCTGATATTTACGATGAACATAAATAATTTACGAACATTAATGGCAAGGAAGCATACAAAAGGGGGCCATGGAGCAAGCTGCGCTCTAGAATTTGTTTCGCAGGGCGGGGGAGGGGGTGCTTTAACAGCCGTTTTTCTCTTTGTGGGGGGGCTCTCATTCTGGGGAGGGCATTTCGTAACATTTAAGGGAGGGGTGCCATATCCCTTGGAGAGGGGGAAATTGAGCACACCATTGTTGATAGAAAGTACCTTCTGGGGTTCACGATAGCCTACTTCTGTAAAAGAGGGTTTTCGGCATATTCTAAGAGAAAGTATATGTTACAAATTCTGTAAATAGTAATTATTGTAGTAACGTAACCTGTAAATAGTTTCCCGTAATGAATATACAGCCCCTATACATTCGGCTGAAGTATACGATCCCCCTATTCTTCTTTTTCATGGATAAAATTTGTGAATGAAATAAGAAAGTGTAGAACGGTGTAGCATTTTCTGGAATAGTTGAGAGGTCTCTTTCGGTGTGTATAAAAAGCCGTTATGCATGATAAAGAGTTTAGTTTCGATTGAGAATTTGTACTGAGAGTGTATTAGCTCTGTTTATTGCGAGGCTTTTCGCTGCGTTGTTTTTCGTATTTGGAAGTAAATACGTGTGTAACCGTTGAGTTTACGGTGTTGTGTGATATTTGCTTAATTGCTGATGATTAATTTAGCAGTTGTTGACGATCTTTCCTGTACATAGTGTAAATAAATTTCCCGTGTTTCCCTCAAGAACTGTGTCGTCCTTTCAAGAAAGTTGGAAGTCGCACCGGATCCGTTACATATAGAAACAAGAAGATGATCTGCGACTGTATTTGGTCAAGTTTGAACCTAACATTGATGAGCTGTGCCAAAAGCAAGACTAGAGCTCTCTAATAATCATTATCTCAGACTTTTCAAATTTTAATAAAATTAAAGTGTTTTGTTGGAAGTAAGCAAAATATTGAGAACCTCTGGTCTGCACTGCTGCAGGCTTTTTTGAAGTTCTATGTGTAAAAAAAAATAAATAACCCTCGAACGTGTTAAAGAGAAGTTATTTTTAACAATAAAGCACTGAACATACCTTTCTTTTCGATTCATTTGCCACCACTTGAGGAATGTCCTCCCACATTTCTTTTGATGCTGCTAATCCATGAACGAAGATTATGGGTGCCAAACTGGCCCCGTCCTCACTACTTGGTTCAGCAACATAATGTGCTAGTTTTACTGGAGTGTAGCTGCAATATTATCGTATTGTTTACCAATCAGCTTGCTTCGAAAAAATGAATACTAAACTACTTCATAGTTTGATTACTGTATCTTCTGCTTATAAGGATTAAATTATTTTACGTTACAGTAGCAGCTATACTGCCTTACTAAGCACAAAAGTTGTATTTGCACTCTTTGTCAAAATTGAGACATGGTCACCAGGTGGTTCTCAGTCACATATTTTACCTAAATACAATGTCTTATGGTCATTTGTCAATGGTAAATATTTGAAAAAACATGTTTTAGGTGTACCTGAATCAAATACATGGAGGCACACAACTATGACCGGAAATTTCTCCTTTTGAACTCAACTGCGCAGCTACGACTTTTGTGCTAAGCACGGCATTCACATAGGGGTATGATGCATTTCTGGGTATTTTGAAGTGTATATAGCATCACCGCAAATGTAACCCAAACAAAACACTTATTTAAGTAATGAAATTATGAAAGCAAAATTTTTTGGTTAGTTACTATTTCGTCAATAGTTAGGGAAAACCTAACCTGGCAGCATCGTGATACTTTGATTTGAATCTGCCTTGCTTTCACAATGCTGCCCGGTTAGGTCCTCGATCAAGCCGCCTTTAAAACTAAAAAAAATATATGTATAACCTCGGTTTCTCCGTTTTACTGCTGCAGTGTTTTGGCAGAAACATTGATACACGTATCAAGTTTCTTTTAATCACCTTCCTTTTTTGTACGGGGCGATGAAAACGACCACAGCTCTTGACTACTTCTACTCATAATCAGTTGCAAGAAAAAATATATTAAAAACGCTCTAGTAGAATTTGTTATTGTTATATTTTATGATTTTTAATTTTTATTTGCCATACTAGAAGCAGTGTCGTAGCTTCTGTTTCTGCCGCCCGGGGCGGTGCCTCTATTTGCCGCCCTTTCATTAAGGCGGTTTGGGTCCAAAACTTCGCCAGATTAAACTTCGCGGCCAAAACTTCGCCAATCCATAACTTCGCGCGGTCAAAACTTCTCATGGACAAAACTTCGCCTGGACAAAACTTCGCTTGGACAAAACTTCACCTGTTCAGAACTTCGCGTATTCACAACAATAAACTTCTATAAACATATGCTAACTTAGCAAACAAGTAAAAATGTGTCTTTTTTTAGGAGGGGCGTTATTTTTCAATTTAACAGTTTCCCTCTGGGCATTTTTTCTGAAACTAAAAATCTAAGTCCAGACGAAGTTTTGATCACGCGAATGTTTGTCCACTTGAAATTTCGGCCGCGCAAAGTTTTGGACGCGAAATTTTGACTCATTACCCATTAGGTTATATCTAGGGTTGCAATACTGGACCAAAAATGCAATACCTGTAATCGGTATATTTAAAACGTGATATCGGAATGCCGGTATTAATACCGGGATTAGAAATTTTTTAAACAATTATAATAAATATTTTGCTTCGTTGACAAATTTCATAGTTTTGTATGAAAATTGTATTACATACTTATGAAAGTAATTACGAACAATTATAAAGTGAAGGAGCAAATGTAATAAAAATCAATAATTGCAAGAAACGTAATGCATCTATTGAATTTTCTCTAAGCCTAGAACTCATTTTAGCGGACAAATCTGCAGTTGTAAAAACTCTCTGAATTCACGCAGGTCGATAGTTCTGTTAAAAATACGTGATATACCTCCTCTAATTACCTCGATGTCTTTCATCTTCAACCAATTCGGTTTCTTGCGCATTATTTTTGGATTAATTCTTTTGTGTGTGTGTGTGTGTGTTTCTTTTGTACTGTGTGCATTATTTTTATTATTGTTATTATTATTTGAATTTATAGCTAATCTAGTACAGTAAAAATAGGGGTCGGACCCAAACATCCAAAAAAAAAAAAAAAAAGCTAAACCTGGTGCAAATTGTTTATTACCCTCCCAATAAGAACAGGTAAAAAGTCCCACCCCATTGTGCGTCGGGTTTTGGAATGGGGGGCATCTAAAAATTGCTGTTTTGGGCATTTTTCCAGAATTTTTAGAGTAAATTTAAAGTGAGAATATTATGTTATACTAAATTTAAAAGCATGAAATTAAAGGTGTTTGATCCCCAAGAGGGATGACATAACCCATCAATGCTACAGAGCCCCCCTATCCCCGTAAAACGAAGCAGTACCCCCGAACCCCCCTCCATACATTTCATATGGAAACATTATTTTATGCTAAGTTAAAGTTATAAATCAAGTGTGTCCATCCTCCAAGAGCGATGGTGCATCTCCTCTCAAAGCTACAGCAACCCCCCCCCCCTCCGCCAAATAAAATGAACTCAACCCCCCCCCCCTTTTATTTCAAGTAGAAGTATTATTTCATGCAAATCTAAAATGCATTAAATCAAAACTGTCCACCCCATAAGAACAGTAGCTCACCTCCCAAAACGAAATTATATACTAAAATATTATCCTTCCCCCCCACCCCCTCTGATGGTGCACATTTGATTCAATGGCCAGAAAAATTACGCTGAACTGTTTTTTGCTTTTAAATGATTTCTCCTAAGCTTGTAACAAAAAGTCTTCGTTATCAAAATGTTTTTTTGGAATCTAGATTCTCAGCAAAATCGTTATTGTTGCAGCTATATCTAGCACAGTTTGTGCATATAGTTTCACACTTCAGTCCACTTTCAGACTTTTCAAACACTCACTATATCCAATGAACCCCTCAGAGCAAGCACAAGATTTGAGGCGCAGAAAGTCTTCTAGAGCTTGATTGTTGTAATAAGACGCAGATTATATTTCTGTGGTGCTTTCTTTGCACCCATCAAAAATGACACTAGCTTTCCCATACTTACAAGTGACCTATACACTGCATTACTGGCATATTTCCTTGAAGCTTACAGAACCAAAAATATGATCAAGCAGGTATCTTCCATCTATTACATATGATGCAGTGAGAAGCAAAGGGATGTCAGTGGCAAAATTAAAAATTTGGAGATAACCAGTACAAATGGTTAGTGAACCTCTCCTCTATCTTGGGGCAAGAGATGGTACTAGTAGACGTGGTAGTTGCTTCTATACAGCATGATTTAGAAAAGAAAATCAATGAAAACCTACCTAGGATGTTATCTTTAAACGTGTTTTATTCAAAACTTGAAAATGTTCACTTACATCCCTTTGCTTCTCACTGCCTCATATATGACACCAGCTGTTCGTTCTGTGATGGTAGATGAACCTTTTGCTTCAGATAATAGCACTTTAACGATACAGTATTTCTTTCCTTCTGAAACCAGATTCATCGAATACTGATGGAGGATCAGCGCATAACTCGTACCAGAAGTTTTTAGCAATTTGTTATTCCATCTTTACTGTTCATACCATTAGGTGTAAAAGATGGTTTGGGCTTACACATCTTTACAGATAATAACTACTCTCATAACAGAAGCTGAAGACATAGCTGCTTACCTCCATTACAAAGAAATGCCACAAAATTGTTTGCCATCAATATCCTTTGATGTTACTACACGAACGTTAAAGGTCTCATCGCAACTCACTTTATCATCAGCGAGCAATACTACTACCAACTTGAGAGGGAAGAAACTTCTGGGGTTTTAGAAACAGATTGTAATTTCCAAATTGAGAGACAAAAAGGTGTAAATATTCAGCATTCTATTGTTGTATTGCTCATTGCTCTCAGCAAGACTTGTTCCATCGTTGAATCACTACAGGTTCTAGACCACCTGAATTTGTCACTGCGTTAGATCGCTGGATAGCTGATGTTTTAGCTGATGTTTAATGTGATCAAATTTTTTTTTATCGCATAATGACTCAAAAGTTTCAGATAGTGTTGCAAGTATATGTTCGCAGATTTAACATAATTCGCATAACCAGCTGCGTAAAAGAGAGGTAGCTCGGTGTTTGCAAATGAGAACCCCCACCGACTTAGAGGGTGCAGAATTGCAGCATTGCCCATCTCACTATTCGCAATTTCGGTTTGTCCCCCCTTACGGTGATGGCAAAAGATTGTAGAAAAGTTGAAGTAAGTTAATCAAGAAGAAGTAGGGAAACTAGTCAATTTGGACTTTTTTTATGCTGCACAGGAATTTGGTTTTCCAGCGCTCTAAACAGTTTAATAACTCCAGTCACAAATAATTTGGTTACTGAGCTCGCTTAGATCTTTTAGAATTATTAGTCTGATATTACCATATCATTGTGTGACATTTTGTACTTCGGAAAAGTTTAAATCAGGGAAATTTTTTCGTGAACTTCACTGCAATACTTGATTTCAGAATGTAAATTCAGGGTCCTCCCCCTTCCCCCCCCAAAAAAATAGCGATGGCGCACCCCTTAAGTGTGACGGAGTACCCATCCAGAATAAAAGCCCTCAAAAAAGGAAGAAATAATCCTTGAAAAAACTGCCTTAAAAATTCAAATGACGCAAAGCTGCTATATGGACCCCCCCCCCCAATCCCCCCTCCGCCTGTCCACCCCTGCTAATTAGAATTTTTTCTGTGAGAGTTTATTATTTTACTATTATAGAGTGGTTTCTGCGAAGTTTGAGAATTTTTTTTAAGTAATATAAATTATTTTTATTTAAATAGAAGATCATTTCACCCCCCCCCTTTCCCCCCAAAACCCGACGCGCAAAGTGTTGGGACTTTTTACCCCTTCTTGCTGGAAGGGTCAGAAGTAATTTGCAACAGGTTTCGCCTTTTTATTTTGGATGTTTGGGTTTGGCCATTTTTTGGCCTAATTTTACTGTACTAATCGTACTTTCTCTTCGAGAGACAATACTTTTCCAATATTGACATCATCTTCAACAATTTCTCCTATATCAGGATAAGTTTAGTGTTTACTTTCTATTAGCCTCGTTTGAAATTTATGATGAACTAAGTATATTTGATCTTGTTAGTTTCTTTAAATTGTTTTCGTTTTCTTCTCAAAACTATTTAGAATTGTAATTATGTAAATGTCCGAAAGTATGTTCCAGTTGATTATATCTTACTTCTGTGCAATTTTTCAAGGATCTATGTCATTTCTAAATGTTATCTTACCAATTATACAGCTAAGTAGCGAGACAGAACTGTACACCAATACCGGAGACAAACATTAACTAACTATCTTTTGTTACAAGAAACAAGAAAAGTTAGTCAACATTTAGTACAGTTGCGACAAGTATTGAAAAAACATAAAGTATTACTGCAATGGATGTTTGAAATAAATTATTTTTAGGATAAATACATTACATTCTTCATTACACTTTCGAAATTAACTATTACGAAAGGGAAAGTGAGTGATCACGGAAAGAATAAAAACATGGTGCGCGAAAGTGTGATTCATCTTACCATCTAGTAATGAAAATATCGTTTATAATATTTCGGGTATTATTATTTAATGATATTCTATTAATTCGTGCTTTTGAAGCAAAATATATACACCAATAGAGATGGATTTTGGTACTGTATCATGGAAAAAGAAATGTAAATTTAAAATAAAATTAGATATCTACGAATCTCGTAATAAGTTAAATTGAAAACTGTTTAATTAAAACTATTTATTATTTTCAGCTAATACCGAAAATACCGGTATTTTGCCTCAGCAATTACTGGTATTACGAAATTGCAAAATAGCAACAAATACCGATATTTGGTATACCGGTATCCCGGTATTGCATAATCACTAGTTATATCTAATACATTAAACCATCGAAAATTATTGAACCTTAAATTGAAAACTTTATTTAAGAAAGGAAGCTAATTTAATCCGTATTCTTCCAACAAAAAAAGGGGGTGGACGAGGGGTGTCGGGGCCTATCCCGGAGAAGTATTCTGGATTTACATCAAAAATCACAGCTAAAAGTAACGTAGGAGGGCAGGGTTCCCTCCCGAATCTTCATCAAAACTGAAGTCAGCTTTAGCCTTTGTTGACGTTAGTAACTCAGGTTCTTTTTTGAATATTTTCCGAAATTTAAATTTTAAATATTATACAATTTAAGAATATCTTAGAGGCCGCTAAAGGAATGAGGAATGTTCCGAAGTTCACTATGGAAATATCTGAACACTGAGAGGGCAGTTGTAGTCATTCCAAAACCTTACATTTCGAAGGTTTTTTTTTTTTCTTTGCCTCCAGTAATAATAGATTTAAAGCATGATTCACTTAATTAGATTTTTTTTTCACATCAAAGGTGCAAAATCGCCGCCCCCAAAAATATGCCTAACCCACCCTAGCTACGCCCCTGACTAGGAGACTATCTACCCCTATTCGTGCAACAAATTCGTATAACAGTGCTACTTAAATCTTATTTTATTCTATTGTAAATCACAGTATTAGATCTATTTCAGTTTTTTTTTTTTTGAAATTTTAAGTCAATTATAAAATTCAGCCTGATTTTTCTACGTCATAATAGTGCAGCGATTGCCTTGGCTACTGCGAGAATATCGTTAGATTTTTGTTACTGAATTGGAAATTTATGGAAGAAGTAAAACATTTAGCATTTGTTACTATACGGAATAATTTGAACATACGTAAAGACATTGATGTACCACGACACAGGAAGTGGCTTACCTGTCCATAGTTCAGTTGATGAAAGAAAATAAGATAGGAAAGACGCCGAAGTAAAACTGGTCTTTATTTGAGTTCGCTTTCTTCGTTTCAACTCATGCGCCAGATAAACATGATGGGAGTCGTCATTGCCCGAGTGAAAAAAACTGAAGGTCCCTACTCAATTATCTCCGTCCATAAAACGCAATTCAAGGAAGTGCAAGACCTTTTCAATGCAGTTATGTCACTCCTTTATCATCAGGGATATATATATATATATATATATATATATATATATATATATATATATATATATATATATATATATATATAGCTAACACACAGAGGCGCCATTTTTGGGTGGCAGAAAAATCTCAATTTGCCGAATGAAGCTTCTAGTTTTAACGAATGATAAAATACGAACAAGCACACAAAACTACATCTAATATGAAAATACATTACAGGCGAGAAAAAAAAAAAAAAAAAAAAAAAACCGCAATTCTGCACGAAAATTTTCCAAATTGCCTATTTGTCGGAGAAAATATGCCGATGGAGGTTTTTTTGGCAGGTCGCATACCAACCTCGCCATGCGAACACTAACTCTTTAAAAAAAAAAAAATCTGATTAAAAATATTATTACTGACAAAAAATAATAATTGAAGTAAATTTGCTAAGTTGCGTGGTTTTTGAGTGGAAAACATTAATTAACAAATCTTACTCAAGAATTTATTTTGCTCTTTGAAATTAAAGTGTTGATGCTGGAAAAAAAATGATTAGAAATAAATAATTGAAAGAAAAGGGAAAAGAACTCCTAGGTGCTATGGAATCAGCTTTTTTAACCGTTGGAATGACCAACGGTTTAGGGATAATTTAAAAGATCACCACACTTCAGAATTCTTATATAGTACATCGCCATTTCTTTCATAAAAAAATGAATCAAATGGTTTCAAAACTTTTCCCAGAGGTTAACGTTAAGCAATTTTTTTTGTGCGTGCATGGGAACATAATCATTACTATACATATTGCTCCCCGGCAAAGAAAATGATGCAAATCAAAACTTTGGAAAAACTTACTAACTATTGATTTAAAGTCTAAACTTAACGTGTTTTTTTTTTTTTCTTTTTCTTTTTCTTTTTTGCCACAAAATTGCAAAGTTAGCTTACATAACTGGTGCGAGGTGATGTAAACACTAAATGATTATTAGTGACAAATTATTAAAATTTCTTAATTTAGAAGTAAAATCATCAAACGTTAAGTATGAATTATTAATTGTAGACAACAAAAACTAACCAGTAAACATCACATCATACTATTTTTGATTGCGTGAAACCTTGATTTTATCGAAAACCTTTTTTAGGTTGTTACTTTCCTTGTTGGTATGCGATAAGTTAAAAAAATTATGATTATAACACCATATGCAATTTTATGATTTATCTGCTATTAGCTTGACTCTTATCTTTTAGAATTAGTCCATAACCACAAAGTCATTGGTGATGAGAATGGTCACACGTAAGAGAGATCTCTATTTCAACCGCTTTATTTAACAACTGCTGTACATGACTCAGTTCTTCAGTAATTTCGCAGTACAGTTATCTTCAGCTGAACACTTTTTCAACAAGAGATATTTCCGACTTGATGACCCAATTTATTTACTTCAATAATAATTCTCAATTCTTCAATTCACTAAATTGTTCTAATTATGGTTATTACGATGTTTTTTCTCATGATAGAACTTGATTACATAATAAGTTCATCTTCTATCATTGTGGCAAACAAAAATCGAGCCTTTTCTTTTTTTTCCTTTAATTAGAACTTAATGCTCGAGTGCAACATTTGCCTCGGTGTGCTGCAAACTCCAAGTAACTACATATATATTGGAAAAAAATTATATTCTTGATATTTGGACTCATTCGTAGGGGTGAATAAGTTTTCGTATCACATCAATTTACATTTTTTTCTTGAAGCTCCTTTAATTATGTCCAATTCTCGCAATTAGTTTTGTTATGACTGACTAAATCATTAAAGAAATTTTATTTTGAAAACGTTTTGCAAATTCATGTTCCAATTATTATTTATTTTCAACTCCTATGTTATTTTATTGTTAAAACGTTTCAAACCATCTAATTGGCGACAGTCTTTCAAAAGTCAACAAAATATCATGCACACTAAAATTAAATATTTGGAAAAAAACATTGTAGTTTGCCAAATTTAGTCATTTATACTTTTTCTGTTACAATTATCTAAATAATATTTTCATACGTTCACGATTTTTGGTTTTCAAGGTATTTCTAGCAACTAAGTAACAGAAGTAAAAAAAAAAAAAAAAAAAAAAGCGTCAATTATTTATAGCTTATTTAATGTGCAAAGGATTTCTTTTATTGAAAAAATGTTTCAAAAAAGCTACAAATCAGTTCTACATAGCTCTATTCAAATCAGTACAATGTTGATACTCCATTCACATTTTCATCAAACGAATTGGTGAGCTACAGAAAAATTATTTATTAAGCAATTTTTGTTTTATCCTGTTATTTTTTAAAAATTTTTCTCTATTTGTCCGCAAAAGTTTTTAAAACGAAATCATTTTACTGTTTTCACTTACAATAACTAAATAGTAAAATTAGTCGTATAGTTCCTTTCAGGCGAAAAGCAAATGTCAGTATGTTTATTTATTTATTTATTTATTTTAATACTTTTATTTATTTTTTTTTTTTTGTATTATACTCAATCTATTTGCGCAAATGAGACACTTTTACGCATATTTTTGCCCATTTTCATATTAAGTATTTTAAATGATAAATGAACTGAAGGAAACAAACATACAAGACAGCCAAATGATGTTGAAAATAAATGTAAAGTTTAAATATTTTTCTCCTTGTTTTTTATGAGTAGGGGAAGGAAGTAGGGGAATGTGGGGCAAAATGAAATAGCGAGGCAAAGTGAAAAGGTGAAATATTTACTCTGCGTTTAGCGCCATCTATCTGGTAATATTTTAACAATGTAGTTGCACTTGTAGTGTATTTCAGTCAGGAAAAAAAAATCACCCAACATTAAAGTTTAAGATAACACAGGCAATTTAAAAAAATTGATACTCTTATTGTAATATTTGTTGTAAATCAAAAATTATTTTTGATATTATCTTTACTAATAATAAAGCTGAAAGCCTGAATGTCGGGATGTCTGTTACGCGCATAGCGCCTAGACCGTTCGGCCGATTTTCATGAAATTTGGCACAGAATTAGTTCGTCGCATAGGGGTGATAACCTCAAAGCGATTTTTCGAAAATTCGATTTTGTTCTTTTTCTATTCCAATTTTAAGAACATTTTACCGAGCAAATTATCACAACGTGGACGAATAAATTACTATCGTATCATAACGTGGAACCGTAACATGAGCGAGCAAGTGAATATAGCTAATTGGCGAGAAACTCGTTACGTGAGAGCAATTATTGACGTAAAAATGTAAAACAATATATTTTGCCATCAACGGGCAAGAAAAAACATACATATTCCGTCAAAACATTTTCTCTTGTCTCTATCTTATTTCTTTTGTCTGAGATTCATTATTTTTGTCATTACAAAAAAAAAATAAATAAATAAATAAAAAATTATTTTTAAATAAAAAAAGAACCGACTGCAAAAAACAAAGAGGAACTAAAAAGTAAAAAATAATTGGTCATACTTACATACGATTTCCTACCCAAACGTATAAATCAAATTTAGTTTACAATTCCATGTTGCAAATGCATTCGTTTGGCTGTTACTGCAATGAGAGTGCAAGTAAAGAGTAAAAAAAAAAAAAAAAAAATTCAAATGAAAAACAACTGCTTTTCTGGACTCAATTAGCAACTTTGGACCCCCACTGCAGCCAAACTAGGGCCTATGCAGTCAAACCGCTTTAGCTAGGTTCATATCTAGTGCAAACTGATCTAAATCCAGAATTTCGTTCAGATCTGTGACCCTCGAGATCGTGCCGTTTGGTAGTTCAAAAACTTTTTTATAGTTGCTTCCTTTAAATAGGTATTGATTACGTTTTAAGACAAATGTTGTCAATTTAGGACGGTAAAGACAATTTTCTCGCTCAATCAAACACCCCGCTTAATCGAATAATATTTCTAGGAACCGACGAAATTCGATTAAGCGGGGCCGACAGTATTTGTTAATATACAGACAAACTAAATGACCTTTTAATTTTCTACTGCGGGCAAAGCCGTGCGGGTACCGCTTGTAAAGTAATAAAGTTCTTGTTATAAACATTTTAAACATCAATTGAGACCTTCTAATATGCGGTACGATATTTCTTTAGTTAATATTAAGCTTATTTGTTTTTTAAATATTTTGCTAAAGTAGTCGAGTACGATCGGGGTAAAGTGGATGGGGCAAAGTGAAATAGCTTATTTCGCTTACTCACTCAATCATTTACTAAAACACTTACGTATTCAGTTATTAACTTATTCATTTACATTCATTCACTTATTTATTCATCCATTCACTTATTTTCTTATTCATTCACTCTTTTACTCACTCATTTGCCTTTCTTCATACATTAATTAATTAATGAATTAATGGATGAATGTATTCGTTATTTTGTTAAATTTTCTTTTCATTTGTTCATTCGAAATTTTATTTACAGATTCAAGTGATAAAAACTACCTTTTATTATCAAATAAAAACTATTTCATTTTTCACTTTGACCCATGAAAAAAAAAAAAAAAAATTGTTTCACTTTTTTTTTTGAAGGATCAAAATTACTGCTAAAAATAAAAAATAATATTTCAATGGAAGTTTTATTACAAAATGCAATGTTCTTTCTTTTTATACTGTAACTAGTGGCACCCGTACGGCTTCGCCCGTAATAGAAAAATTAAAGGTCTTTTGGTTTGCCTGTATATTTACAAATAATGTATGGTGAATTTTCTCGCCAATTGGCTTGTACCGACGTTACAGTTCCACGTTATGATAATTTCGTATCTCGCCAATTGACTTGTGCCCATGTTACGGTTCCACGTTATGATAATTTCGTAACTTATGATAGTTTTTTTCTTAAAATTGGAATAAAAAAAGAACCACGTCGAATTTTCGAAACATCGCTTCGAGGTGCACACTCCCATGCTACATACTAACTTTGTGCCAAATTTCATGAAAATCGGCCGAACGGTTTAGGCGCTATGCTCGTCACAGACATCCTACAGACATCCAGACATCCAGACATCCTCCGGACAGAGAGACTTTCAGCTTTATTATTAGTAAAGATTAACAAAACAAATTCCCAATTGGTTCATCTTGGAAAAAACTCAGTCATCTTATCTGTTTCACTTTGCCCCACATTCCCCTACTAGATTTTAATCACTAATTTCGTTACGTTTGGAAAAATATTTCACTGTTCAGGTTTAAGCATAAAAATTCTGTTTTCAATTTTATTGACGATCTAATGGTACCCGCACGGCTTTGCCCGTAGTAGAAAAGTAAATGGTCTTTTGGTTCGCCTGTATATTTACAAAAGATGTATGGTGAATTTCTCGCCAATTGGCTTGCCCATGTTACGGTTCCACGTTATGATAACTTGGTAATTTACTCATCCATCTTATGATCATTTTACTCGAGAAAATGTTCTTAAAATTGGAATAGAAAAAGAACAAAATCTAATTTTCGAAAAATCGCTTGGAGGTGCACATCCCCATACTACAGACTAACTTTGCCAAATTTCATGAAAATTGGCCGAACGGTCTAGGCGCTATGCGCGTCACAGAGATCCAGACATCCTCCAGATAGAGAGACTTTCAGTTTTATTGTTAGTAAAGATAAATCTTGCAGGGGTTCCTATGAAACATTTTCTTATTAATCAGTAGCAAAATAAAATTTGATGAGGCTATTAGCAAGAGAATTTTGTAATTTTTAGTTTGAATTTTGAGAAAAAGTCATCATTTTGATGAAGAAAGGTACAGATATTGAAATATTTGTGAGCTATTTAAAAATAACAATGACACAATCCTCTCCCTTTCTCTAAACATTGAGGTTCTTAAAAACAACAGATACGCAATACTAATGAAACTTTTTTTTTTTTTCATTTCCTATTTTGTTACGTCCAAAATTATTACGCTTAGCTAGAAGATGACATTACAAAGTATTAATTGTGCATTTATTGAAAATAGTTAGTCGATAGCTAACTCAAATGCTTCATTTTGAAACAATTTCCTTGATGATAAAACAATAAGTATGAAGAAAAACTTAGTGTAGTGTTATCGAAGCACACTATACTAAGCACAGTATACTTTTTCAAAATATACTGGGAAATTCTGTTTCGTTAGTTGATTTAATATAAGAGTAAAAACATGTTTATAGTCTTTCAAACCATCTTATTGGGCGACATATCTGTACTTGAGAGCCGGACTGACGTAAGTTTAAAAATTGCGATGTTCAGTTTATTAGTGCACTAGTGGTACCCGCACGGCTTTGCCCGTAGTAGAAAATTAAAAGGTCATTTGTTTCGCATGTATATTTACAAATAATGGATGATGAATTTCTCGCCAATTCGCTATGCTTGCCCATGTTGAGGTTCCACGTTATGATGGTAATTTACTCGCCCACGTTGTGATAATTTGCTCATTGAAACGTTCTTAAAATTGGAATAGAAAAAGAACAAAATCGAATTTTCGAAAAATCGCTTCGAGGTGCACACCTCCATGCTGTAAACTAATTCTGTGCAAAATTTCATGAAAATCAGCCGAACGATCTAGGCGTTACGCGCGTCACAAAGATCCTGACAGAGAGAGAGAGAGAGAGAGAGAGAGAAATCCAGGCAGACTTTCAGCTTTATTATTAGTAAGGATTGTATGTATATAGTATCCTATTCCGCATGTAAACGTAATTCTAAAAAAAAGGAAAAATCCTTTGCAAAAAGTTACCAGTGCTGAAAGATCACGTGCCCCGTTTTTTGCATGCGCCAATCTTTTTTCCTATATCTCCTGCAAAGTAGCGATTATATGACTTACGTTGTTCTGGCTCTAAGGTACACATACCTCCAAAACGAAACTATACATGCTTAACACTAAAATGGAAGATTTCCAAAAATCTGTCATCGGCTAACTTGGTCATTTATGTCTTGTTCTATTCGTATTTTGAAAGAATAGTCGCCTGATTTTTTCCGGTTTAAGCTGAAAAGAGTCTTTTTTATTGTTTTAATTTGAGACAAGTCGGTAATAAAATAAACGTTGCTCTAAGGAGAAAATTGATTCAATATGTTTTGAACATTTCTATTGAAGTTTTGAAAAAATAGAGAAAGAGAGCATAATACTTATTACATCAACATTTGCTGTTGGTCACTTTTTTATTCATTTTTTTTTTCCCGACTGTATTCGATAAGGAAATGGTATCTGCTTGATTAGAAAATCCGTTTGGACGTGAAACAGATGTAAAATAAGATATAAAACGTTTCACCGCAGCTAGAAGTTTTCTGCGATAAAACTTTGTTATATCTGATTTAATTTTCAAGCACAAAGGTATTTATTCAATCCTTCTTCGTGGAAGAGATGTTTTCTTTACAACGACTTGTATGATTGCTGCGGCTTACACACAGTGCATCTTTAATTAATAGAAAATGCACTTTGTATTAATAATAATATAAAATGCGTCTTTTATTAGTAACAAAACAGTATTTTCAGATTCTTATTTAAAAACAAATAGTTCTCATTTCTCTCAGTATTTGCATTAGCATGGGTCTCGGAAAATATCATCTATATTTCCTTTAAATACATTTTGTGTATGCCTGTTTGTGGCTCGTTGTATGATTCGAATGTTTTCATTGTGTTACAAGTAGTCTTATTTGTCGCATCGTAAAAATGGTGGTTTTATTAATACTACACTAATGCTAATCTCTCCATTTGAACACACTTATCAAATTCTCGATTTTTTATCTGAATTAAAATTTAACGTTCTGAGTTATTCAGAGTAAAAATAATGGGAAAATACTTAATATCAGGCATAACTTTCCCACCATGGGCAACGCAGAGGCTGACCACCTGTACTTAATGGCTGAAACCACCGACGTGTACGTATAATGGTGTCGTTTACGAACTTTTAAAAGTATTTTTTCTGAAAGAGCACGCTTAAAAACATAGGATTTCACCATTTTTTAAATAATTTGACAAAGTTAAATATTTTTTAAACATTTTTTAAATTGATATCGCAGATTCAATTCCTTTTTTTACGCTTCTGCAGATGACATCACAAGTGATGAAATGTCCTTCACTGATGCCATTAGCGCAGAGCGCAATATTCAATTCCCCACTGAGTTATCATAAGCTGGAAACGTGGTAGACAGCAAGCGTAAACATTCAGCGTGTCAAAGTTCATCACTTGTGACGTCATAAAGATCACGCCTTATTTGAAAAATCGGACTGCTTAAAAAATTAATTAAAAACTAAACGATTTGAAAATAAAAGATTATCTTCGCATACATTTTTTTTTTTTTTTTGCTCATTCTATCGACTTCAGTGACTAAAAGTAGTACTTTTGACTGACGGAAACAAACCCATTGACAGACTGACAAAACTGACAGACAAGCAATACCGAAAGAAACCACCTCAGGAATCAATCTGGGATGTGTGAGAAACTTATCCGTTAGCTTAGTTCGGATTATCATATTTCTTTGTCATATTTAAGCTCAGGGGCAGATTATTGTGCGGCTTTCTGGGGCCAGGGTCTCACCAAAAACGTTTGGGGTGCAGAAATGACTTTTCTCTCATCATATATTTGATTGACATTGAGCAATTGCGCATGTATGGTTAATGCATTAATTAGGCAATATTACAAACTTTTAAATGCTATTGCAACATCATTAATGAGTTGCTTTTTTGTTGAATTTTACCACTTACAAGAAATTCCTTTTTCAAAAAAACTTTTCTGGGAAAGTAGGATAAAAAGGAGCTTTATTGTGAATTTTTACTTATTTATTTATTGAGCAATCACGATTGCTTATTGATCTCACTTGACTGTTTTGATGTCCTTTGATTTTATTTTCTCACCGCCACCCTCTGCAGCATCACCGTCGACCGGGTCCTCACGATGCTGCTCCTATAGCGAAAGCCGTCTGCAGGTTGCATCCATGTCCTACACACACACGCAATAGGGTGTGTCTTATAATGCACTTTTTAAAAAAGTTTTGAATTTTTTATGGGGCACCCCTTTAATTGTTTCCTTTTGATGAAAAAATACACACATAAAAGTTTCATTGAATTTGATCATAATTTAAGGGGTGCTACCAGTGATTAAAATTACATTCATTGTGAAAAGAATGGTGTAAAAATCAACTCCCCAATATATCTTGTTACATTTTTGATCAACATGAAATTAGGTTGGTTGGGTTTAACATAACACAAATACCTATTTCTAATATATACAAGAAAATAATAAGCATTTCATGGTTGTCATTTTATGTAAAAATGTCAAAAAAACAACCGAAAGTTCGGTAATGCCATTTATATCACAGGTTTACACTTTCGGTCTTTTACATTCAGCAATATTGTAATTTTTCTCTTTGTGACAATACAAACTTTTCACTGATTGCTATACTTATTATCCAGACTAAATATATAAATTTAAAAAAAATAAAATAAAAAGAGAGAGATTTGACAAATTTTGCAGCAATGGTAGCACCTTCTAAATATTATTCAATTTTTATTTTTCAGATATGAGAATTTTTTTTTTCATCCAAAGGAACAAAATGAGAGGGTGCCTCATGAAAAGATAACACCTTTAAAAATAAGACGCACCCTAACGCGCATACATACACAATTACACACACAAGCGCGCACACACACACAAACATATACACACAACTACCCACACATTCATGCCTGCACACAGACACAAACACATATGCCTACACACACATACACCCCACACACATTCATATACACAACTACCCACACACAAACACACATACCCCCCACACACAAACACACACGCCTACATACACATACTCGTGATTGCGAAAAACATAATTTGAATTCAAGATGTCAAAATTCATTTTTTTTCTTTTTGTCAGCTATCAACACATGAAATCATTGAAGGAACAACTATGGAGTTCATCACTAGCAAGTTTATTCAACAGTTCTCTCAAAGCATTATTGAAATGCAATTAGACAAATACTATGTAATTAAGAACATATAGTTCATTTACAAATTACGTTCAAATTTGCGTCCTGCGAAATTGTTATTTAGGTAAGCGTGCAAAAAAAAAAAAAAAAAAACATACAATAAATTTTTTGCTTCACTGTGTGGGGGAAAGCAGATATAAGTTACACTTTAGACAGAAATTCCAAAAGAGTTTTTTGAAGCATATCTGGACAGTCTGCTATTATATTGTGAGAAGATCCTTGAATTGCCACCATCTTCGCCCCAGGAAAATGTTGCTTAATTCTAGCTTCATTTGTTGAGCTGAAAAGAAAGGACAAATACTATATGACTAGTGGTACCCGCACGGCTTTGCACGTAATAGAAAAATTAAAAGGTCTTTTGGTTCGTCTGTATGTTTACAAATATAATGTATGGTTAATTTTCTCGCCGATTGGCTTATACTCATGTTACAGTTCACCGTTATGACAATTTCGTATCTCGCCAATTGGCTTGTGCCCATGTTACGGTTCCAAGTTATGATAATTTCGTAATTTTAATCCATCTTATGATATTTTTGTTTCTAAAATTGGAATAGAAAAAGAACCACATCGAATTTTCGAAAAATCGCTTCAAGGTGCACACCCCAATGCTACAAACTAACTTTGTGCGAAATTTCATGAAAATCGGCCGAACGGTCTAGGCGCTATGCGCGTCACAGACATCCTCTAGACAGACTTTCAGCTTTATTATTAGTAAAGATAAAGATAAAGATTTGCAAGATTGAGATCCGTCAAAATACGACCATGTCACACAAATTAATTAGAAACACAATTTTTACTGTTTCTTGCAAATGAAGCCCACGACATTTACCACATTTCCATTCAGCAAGGTTTTTCCGTTTTTAGAGTGCTATGCAAATAGAACCCAGTAAAATAGCTTACTTCCATTATGCAATATATGCATCTAGGGCATACTGAAAGATGGGAATCTGGTTTTATACTCGGGAAAACCAAACCTGGCAGCATATAAACAACCTTTATTTTGTTAGAGACCATGTAAAAATTTGGAGACTGCTGATTGGCTACCACGTAAAAACTTCATCTGTGTCTTTTATAGCTTGATTTGAACCTTTTAATTGTTGTTTCACTTCGGAAGAAGGTGAGGTTAAAAACATCTAAAAGGGAATTCAAAACTTCTGAGGGACGAAATTTGTTCACATGCGTTGGTTCTGAAAAAACATGGTCGATGCATTTAAGTCGGCCAGCCAAATTGGGAGTCCTAATGCTACCAGCTTAAGTTTCCTCCAACTATAGTTTATGTTTTACGTGAATGATAGTAGGGAACCGAGAGATAACTTGAACTGACTCAATTACGTTAGTCATTTCTCGTTTGGTAGGTTGCCAAAGATCCGGTGTTAGGATTAATTACAATATTTTCCCAAATCAAATATTCGCTTTCTAAGAAATTCATTAACATGACTTCATAAACATTTTTATCCTTTTTATCTTTCGTATCATTTTAAATTCCATAAAATATGCACAAAATGAAAACTATTCAGAGTTCAAAGAACAAAGCACAAAAGACACTGAATTTTATTGACCTTGAGCAGCCGATTTTTATAACAGTTCCACAGAGTAATTAAGTTTCATGTAGATGTGGGGGAAACACATAATGATAACTAGCTGATGTGTTTATCACATGACTTCCTTTTACACCAATTTAATGTTATTTACCCATTATTGCAATTTTAATGCGATTCAATAGTTTACTCTCTAAATATCACCAACAGTGGCCTAATTGAAACCAGATTTCAAAAAAAAATGCCAAATTTGTCGCCAAGCTGGCGACAAAACTTGGCGACCGAAAGACTGGCGATATATCGCCATGTGTTCGCCAAATTATAACACCACTTGAGTTTGCATCGAAATTAACAAAGATTTCCCCCCAAAAAGGTACAAAATACCCTTTTAGAAACACCTAAATGCAACCAAAAGGGGAGGTGCACAACTAGACCCCACTAGGAGTCTACGTACCAAATTTCAACTTTCTAGGACATACCGTTCTTGAGTTATGTGACATTCATACGCACATACGCACAGACATACGTACATACAGACGTCACGAGAAAACTCGTTGTAATTAACTCCTGAAACGTCAAAATGGATATTTTGGGCGTCTTTACGTTCTTAGGTATATATGCACGTGTGGTCGGGTCGGAAAAAAAACTCAATTTATCATTCGGGGGTGAGCAAAATGGAAATTAAGGTCGATTTTCGAGTGAAACTTTTTTCGCGAATACAATACTTATTTTTTTGTAAAAGGAAGTAAAAATCACATATGCAATCAGTTGACTAAAAACAGCATTTCAAATGCGATTTTCTCAAAACGTCCATTTTAAAATCTCACAATTCATTTTCCAGAAAACTGTTTAACATATTTCTCTGGTATTTTCATCACGTTTCATTTATATGCAGAAACGAAATTTTTGTTTTAATACACACTCATTCCTGAACAGCTGTTTTTAATGGTAACGAGCTGATGTGTGCATCACATTACTTCCTTTTACCCCAATTTAATGTCATTTCCCCATTACTGGCAATTTTACAATAGTTTACTTTCTAAATATCAACAACAGTAACCAAATTGAAGTCAGATTTAAAAGAAAAAAATCGCCACATTTGTCACCAAGTTGGCGACAAAACTTGGCGACCAAAAGACTGTCGATACATCGCCAAGTGTCCGCCAAATTATAACACCACTTGAGTTTACATCGAAATTAACAATGATTTCCCCCAAAAAGGGGCAAAAGGGCTCCTTTGGAGCATCCGGATGCAACTAAAAAGGAAGGTGTACAACTAGACCCCACTAGGAGTCTACGTACCAAATTTCAACATTCTAGGACATTCCGTTCTTGAATTATGCGACATATATACACACATACACACTTACACACATACGCACATTTTTGTAGAAGGAAGTAAAAAGAATGAAATACAAATACTGAAAAAAAGAAAAAAAAGATTGCTTACAAATCCAAAATTGATTCAGTTCCATAGATGAATGTTGAAGGACCACTATAGATGCCTTCGGGGTCAGACATAAGACTGTCTGGATTATTCAAAGCTTTAATCAAAACGGGAATATTTGCTCTGGAACTCCAATGTCCGTTTTTCTGGCGTTTCAAGAAACCTAAATATGAATCGATCATTTGCTCTTTCACTTTTCCAGTCTGAAAATGATAATTGAAAAATAAAAATATTTTGTAACTAAGTACAGGTTTCTTAAAGCATAGTAAAAGTGATGCTACGAGAGAGAAGTTGTCAATTCTTGTCTATGGGCTCTGATGTTTAATATTTTCTAACTTGTCACTTTCTTACGTGCTGTTTACAAATGATGTCACGTTTTGAAGGAGGGAGGGGTGGGAAATTGTGATAAGGGGGAGGAAGGGGGTAACAAGAAATGTGACATCACGCATTTTTTATAAGAATATATTAGTGAAAAATAGCGTGACATGTGATAAAGGGGAGGAGGTTAAGTGTGACACTTAGTGACAAAGGAGGGAAGGAAGAAAATGTGACGTCATTTGTGGATCGCCCCTTAACACTTTTTGTTATAGCGATTAACAATGGAGGTGGTGCATTCCCAGAAATGTACACTCTATATAAAAAAATCGACGTACCAAGAAGCAATCATCCGATTGCTTTGAAATTTTGTATGCATGAGTGTTTTGACCAGATATGCAAATGATTAAAATTTGGTGTCCAATGAATGAATAGTTTGATCTCCAGCGCATCGAAACATCTAGCAGATGTATATAAGAGCAATTCTTCTACAGTTGTTAAAACTTTCGGTTCAGTTGCGATTCAGATTACTTTTCAACAACTTAAAAATGCCTCGCCGCATGGTTCGTGCTCATTAGGAACAACTGTCAGTTTAAAAGAGGTCGCATCATAGGATTGAGAGGCCGGTTGGTGAAATCGGAGAATCTCTCTTCATTTGAGTCGAAGCGATGCGGCGATTCGAAGATGCTGGCAAGGATGGGTGGAAAATGGTAGAGTTCAGCGTCAGGATGGCAGCGGTCGACCTAGGGTCACAACAGATCGTGATGACAGAGTGATTGTCCGATCAGCTGTCACAGCGCTTTCTTCATCTCTATGAACCATCAGATATTAAACCCAAACACCAGTGTCCATCATGACCATTTACAGACGGTTGGGACAACGAAATAAACGCTCGCGCCGACCGTTAACGCCACCTGCCACTGACGTCTACACACTGCCGAGCCAGATTACAGTGGTGCATGGCTCGATCAGGTTGAAATGGTGCCGACTGGGGACGTGCAGTCTTTAGCGAAGAACCCCGCTTCCAACTGTGTCATGACAATCATCGAAGACGTGTTTGAAGACATCAAGGGCAGAGGGGGGGGGGATCCTGGTTTCCCTTTTGCACGCCACACTGGCCCTCAACAAGGCATTATGGTCTGGGGTGCCATTTCCTTTGATAACTGGACCCCTTTGGTCGTAATTAGAGGTACACTTACTGCACAGTGGTACGTCGACGACATCCTAAGACCTGTTTTGCTGCCGTTCCTTTTGCAGTACCCTCGGCTGGTTTTCAGCAGGACAATGCCAGATAACATACGGCACGTGTTGCTATGAACTGTCCGCAAGTTTGTCAAACTCTTCCGTGGCCTGCCAGATCGCCAGATTCCTCTCCCATCGAGCATGTCTGGGATATGATGGGATGGCGATTGCATCTGGCAAGGAATGTTGATAACTTCGTTCGACAATTGGAGCGAATTTGGCCGGAAATACCGCAGGACACCCTCCGGGAACTTTATTGGTGTTTGCCAAATCATGCTCCAGCTTGTATCCGGGCTAGAGGTGGGTTAATCCCATATTGAACTTGTTACTGTATTTCTGATATAAATTATTTAATTGTTCCGAGAAATTTAATCATTTACTATTCAGTGCATTGTCTTCCTATCCACTAATTTTCGTCTAAATCGGATCATTCCTTCTTCGTGCGTCGATTTTTTTTTTGTTATAGAGTGTATATTAACGCTATATTATAGGCAAACTCAATTACATTTTTTTTTAATCTTAATTATATTTGTGAAAGTAACACGAAAAGATATAAATAATACGGGAAGTTTCTTTACTGAAGATATGCGGCGCGACTCGTATGCAACATTCGATACAGATTCAGCTGATCGATAAACATTGTACATTGAAATTTAAATGAGACTTTTATCGCTGTCTTCAATCTATACGAGACTTTTAAAGCTACTGTTAAAAGTTTCATGAGAAATGTTGATGTTGATGAGGATATTGATGGATTGTTGTCCTTTTTCTAGCGGATGATTTTTGGGGATACTGTCTGCATTCAAAAGTTTTTTATGTTTTTGTTTTTGTTATTTTGATGTGTGATTGTCGTAAGTTTATGAATCTCTTTACATTCATAAGCTAGCATCTTTCATAGTTTACAAATTCAGAGAACTTTTATGGTTTTGCATTATTATTATTATTATTATTTTGTGGGTCGAAATGAAAAAAAGTACCCCGACCCAGTTAAATAAACACCAAAACCAGAGGGCAAACACAGAATTTTCTAGCCGTTTTGCTCTGGAAATGTTTAGAAGAAAGTTATGACTACCAAAACAAAAACCGAGGCGATCATTTACAGGTCGTTATGTTCTATAATGAAATTGTTAATTAGGACATTATAAGAAGAAGAGTCGGAAATGAAGTTTCAACAGTTGAATGCGGTCAGAATTGTGTAAGAAAGTCAAAAAATAGATTGATACATTAATAATAAGACATAACTTAATTTTTCCACATAAGTACCAAAGACATTGATACATTTGTCATACCGCTTAATATGTCTCAAAAGAAAGCTCAGGAAAAACTAAGGACTTTGCATACAAAAGCGTCTAACGACTTGTTTGACTTCAGCATCATTTCTAAAGCGCCTTACGCCAGGAGTTTTCTTCAAAGCCGAAAACAGATAGAAGTCACTTAGAGCGAGATCAGGACCGTATGGCGAATGGTATATGTGTTCTCAACCATGAATTGCAATATGGTTTTGTGATGCTGTCTCGTATTGTCATCCATCATCAAAACGCCAGATCTGAGAAAGTCAAGCCGCTTTTTCTGAATTGCCTCTTTCAATTTCGACCCCTCTCTCAATTTTTGAAATCACCTTTTACAATCTTGACGTCCCAGTAACACGTAGCATCGTCAATATTAAAAGCCCTGATGTTTTCCTGGAGGGCTTTTCGAGCGGTATGACAAATGTCTCAACGTGCTTGGTACTTACATTGACAAATAAAGTTGTGCCGTATCTTTCATGCCTCTATATATTGCTTGACTTTCATACACACCTGGTCCACAGTTGTTAGGGAAAAAAAATTTTCCCACTCATTCCTGTACATTAGGGTAAAGTAGCCATATTTCGTCCGTGTTCCCAATTTCGTCCCCCTAAGTTTCTCTGGTCTGACACTAGATGTTGCCGTCGATGATATTTCTCTTGTTACGGTCAAAAACACTATTTATTTGTCGAAGTTTCATAAATCTATTACGCTACGTTGCTGTTTGTCAGCTTGATTTATCGTAGTACTATTTGTAAACGCTCTTTCTCGGATCTTTTAAAATGAGTTTATTTCGTTGTATTTGACATATTCGTTTAGAGTAAGCTGTAAACTGAATTATTTGAGCCTTTTGCTACTTTTAAGTTCACTTCACGTAGAGCGGGAAATCGTTATATTGGCGAATATGATGTTCCTATTTTCGTCCCCTATAAAGATTGGAGTAAAAACTTTGATGCAGATTCATATGTGCCAAAAATATTTCTTATGGAGAAAAACATGAAGAAATATAGGTACGTTGCCTTCAACGCACCTCGTGGCAAGCATAAAATGTGCTCCAGGATGAAAATCAAAAAAAAAAAAAAAAAGAAACATTTGTGACGCTTGTTTGGAAGCTTGATGAAATGAATCTTACATTTGCTAAATAAGTATCTCACCTAACAGCCTTGAAATTTTGTACAAAATTATTCGAGTCCCCCTGGTTTGCACTTGGGGTTTTGTTTTTTAAATTTCGAATTAGTTTTTTGTAATTATTTTTTACGCTTAAATTTTGCGTAAATTGCCTATTAAAGGAATGAAAGAATTTCCATACCCCTAAACATTTTATGTCGTTCGAAAGAGATTTTGTTTCTGCATCAAATAAAGCTTGTTCCAATTTTCTCAATTAGTTAGAACAGCAAATATGAGGGTTTCTATTTTAGCGAAAAGTCCTAGGCTGAATTCATTTCAAGCCCAGAGATTTTTTCTCTAGAGATCACGAATTTGAAAGCGACTATTGAAACAATCAAAACGGCCGTTTTGCTATGTTGAGGAGGCCCTTAAGCGGTGGAATTTGGTACAAGTTAGTTTGGACTTTCAACAAGTTAGTTTTGGACAAGAGGGACGGATGCTCTTTTAGAAGTGTTTTTTTTTTAATGAAATAATTTTGTAATACTTATTTTTATGAAGTTCTTTTTGTCTTTGTCTTGGAGTGGGATTTTATTGTTTTTCTATGCTTAATGTGTATTTTACTAAAACAATCTTTTCTGCGGGAAGGGGAGCGTGATCTTTATTTAGTTCTAACGGTAACACGTATTGTAACTGGTTTTTCTTAACAGGTACTTTAGATCTTCGTAAATCAAATAAGATTGCCAAGCAATCTTCGGGGGTGGGTGAGCGGCAGTGAGCAGGGGGTGCAGCGCCCTAGTTTTGTAAAAAAAATGCATGATCTGTTATGTTTTCCTTCAATACAATTTATTAATCCGTATTATTATTGTCAGGTTTTTAACACTGTATTGCTTCTTTTAAAACGTGTATTGAAGGGGACGAAAATAGGACAACCATTTTTAATTCTGATAAAAGTTCATTTTTTAAGAAATTTTTTTAACGGAAAACAAATTATG
Organism: Uloborus diversus; assembly: GCF_026930045.1. Taxonomy (NCBI): domain Eukaryota; kingdom Metazoa; phylum Arthropoda; class Arachnida; order Araneae; family Uloboridae; genus Uloborus; species Uloborus diversus. The sequence continues at coordinate 173,559,732 of NC_072731.1, forward strand.
TTTATATTGCATTTAAGCTTAAATGTCACCTGCAGGCTTAGTTGGTGGTGCTTTATAAATTATTTTGGATTAATTGATTGTAACGTAAGGCAATTAAAGACCAAAAAGCTTATAGGGGATGAAGTACGGCTACTTTACCCTAAATTTTGACTATAGGTTCGTTTTCCCCCTAATTTAGAGGCAGTATTAAATGTAAGAAATAACGATATTTACTGAAAATTCACCACCTTTATATATATATATATATATATATATATATATATATATATATATATATATATATATATATATATATATATATATATATATATATATATATATATATATATATATATATATATATATATATATATATATATATATATATATCTGTCCATTGGCATAAGTCCCAACATAAGTAAAATTTTTATTTCGAACAGATAAAATGAATGTGAGTTGGTCGTTAAGTCACTTGAACTTCACGATCTGAAAGACTGAAAATGAATAAATGAATAAAAACAAGCCTCTTACCAAGCCCTCCGGGATAATCTTTTGTATCTCCTCAGACATAGTTAGAATTACTTGTTCCGCATCGGTGTCTGGAGGTATTTGCTTCAGAAAATTATGGACTCTCGTCATGCCCGATTTGATGAGTTCAATTAGTGATTCGGAGTACTTCCCAACAGTCATGTCTACAACAAATAACCCTTCAACTCTTTCAGGCTGCAATAAAGTGAAAAAATTTGGCACATTTTTTGCTGTTTTCGTGAGAAACGACAACCACAATCTTCAGTCAATAAAAGGTGGCACGATGACAAAAAACTTTCTAACTCTGATGCATACAAGGTATGATTTAAAAGTTTCAAGACTGATCTCAAAACTAGAAAATTACTGAACATTTAAGTACAGCGCCCTAAAATTCTTCTAAATATGATCCTTCAGCAGCATGGAGTCGAATCACTTCCTTTTTAGACCTGTCGTGATTAGGGGAAGATGAAAAAAGTCACTTGGAAACAAGTCGGGGCTGTAGAGTGGCTGCGCCAGTGTTGACACGTTAAACTTGACCAAATCTTCGTCGTCGGTGACGACGTGTGAGCGGACGCGTTGTCGTGGAGCAGAATCTAATCGCCCTAGATCGCCAGGCGGACGAGGCCGACTGGATCTCTCAAGCGGCGGAGAACACCAGCGTGAAAATATTTTTTCGTACCTCCCACTTTTCGAGCGAGGTCAATGACACGCACTCATGCTATAAGCGATGTACACTCTCCAGTGTTCCGAAGCCAATGGCCGCAGCTTCCGTTCGTTCACTGACATCCCCCACTACTTCCCTAGCCCATCCGCACCAGTCTACGCGCGCTCCCCTTCTCGGAAGAAAAAACAGTCTTGAAACTTCTGAATCACACCTTGTATTACAGAAAATTTAGAAGAATGTATGGCTTTAGATCAGGGGTTCCCAAATTGGTGCCACGGTGCCCTGCGGGGTGCCTTAGGGATAGACGAGGGGTGCTGCAAAGTTTTTAAGATATAAAATTTTCCAGGAGTGCCCCCCCCCCCCCCAAGATCAAGGGCGTACCCACCAAAATATCGCGAAGACACCCCTAAAAATAAGAAAAATACTCCTCAAACAACCCCTTAAAAATTTCAATGGCGCAGTCTGAGTCATGACCTCTTCCCTCCCCCCCCCAAAAGAGTGGGCAGCCCTGAATTTTTGTTAGTGTAAAAAATAAGTGTGATGGTTCTCTTTGAAGTTTCACCTGGTTTCATATATTTTACACAAATTCATAAAAAGTAACACAAAAGCCATATTAAACCCATAAAGGGCCTTTTTATTCTTTTCTAATTTAATTTAATTTAATATTACTTTTTTATTTATTTATTTTTTTGCGTCTTCGAACTTGTGCGTCTCTGCTTATTTGCAATCTTAAACTAGAGCGCCTTCAGTTTCTTTTTTTCTTTTTTATGCCCTCAAACCTGCGCAATTTCTTTTTTTAAATTTATTTTATTATTTTACATTTCATTTTATTTGCGCCCTTGAACCTGTGCGCCTTCATTTTATTTATTTTGCTCCCTTGAACCTATGCGCCTTCGTCCCCCCCCCTCTCGAATCGTCTTTGAGGGGGTCTTCACCTTCAAATCTGTGCGCTTTCGCTTTTTTTTGCACCCTCGAATCTATACGCCTTTTGGGAGATAAGGTTGTATTCATCTAGCTTGACCCAGTCCGTTCCTGCACTATAAGCAAATAAAAGTAGAAAAAGTTAATTGTTTCTGTAGTTTTTATGTTTCAATCTGCAGAGATTTCTCTCAGTAAGTTAAAAAAAAAAAAAAATTCCCCCAGTAAGACATAAAAATAAAATTTTCAATGTTTTCATTTGAAGTTAAGTTTGATTATTATGCAGTGTCTTCAGACCCGTCATTTCAAATTTTTCCATTAGGGCAGGGGGTCAAAGGGCATATACAAAATTTAAATTTTCTGAAAAGCAGCAAAAATTACACCCATGAACTTGAAATGTAAACACATTAAGTTTTCTTTCTCTTAAACTATATGTGAAGGGATTTTTCGATAATGGGGTGGTTTCCTTCAGTGACTAAAAGTACTACTTTTAGTCATTGAAATGGATAAAATGAGCAAAAAAAAAAAAAAAAAAAAACCTGGACCCAGAAAATACTTTCATTTTTCCAACAGTTATTTTTAGTTAATTTTTTAAAATGTCCGATTCTTCAAACAAGGCGTGGTTTTTATGACGTCACAAATGATGCACTATGGCGCATCTGTTTATCGCGTTTCCACGTTATGATAATTAAGGTGCGAATTAAAGACGCGCTCTCGCTTGCTATCAACCATATCGTTGCACGTGAGTAAAGATGCGAATTAAATATTTTGCACTGTGAATGGCAACACAGAATGGCATTTCATCATTTGTGATCCCGGCAAGGAATAAAGGGTGTCCCAAAACTAATGCAAGATTTCAATTTGCCGCCATTTTTGCAATAAATGGTTGGCAACCCTGAAAAAAGAACAATTTGACAGCTGAGAGTTTAGGGTAATCAAAAATGGAGCGTTATACGATACAATAACGCGTTTTCATTATTGAACAATTGTTTCAAAAATAATGAAAGTTGAGGCTGGTCAAGCAGTTACTGTTATTGGCGCTCGGTATCGCAATACGGTAATGCACGGGTGGTTGTGGGGCTTGTTGACATAGACCTTTGAATTCAAATAACCTCATAAGAAGAAATTTAAAAATGTTAAATCACACGATCTAGGGTGCCCATTCTGATCACCGAAATGAGAGAGTACGCGACTAGGAAATGCCTTATGCAGTAATTGAAATGTTTCACTCTCTCTAGCTGTATGGTACAAAAACACCACATTTTTACTAACCCTAAACTCTCAACTGTCAAATTGTTCTTTTTTCATGGTTGCCAACAATTTATGGAAAAAATGGTGGCAAATTCAAACCTTGCGTTAATTTTGGGACACCCTTTATAAACTATGAAAGCGCACCGATTTAATTTTTTTTTAATATTAAACTTAAACAAATTATTTAAAAAATAGTTAGAATCTATGTTTTCAAGCATGTTCTTTCAGAAAAAAATACTTTTAAAATTTTGGAAACGACCCCATTGAGAATTTGGCACGACCATCAAATTTTTGCGCCCGAATAATTTTATTTTGGTAACAGATGATTTTTGGTAACCTTATGCGACTAGATCTTTCCTTGGAGCAGGCTTACCCTGACCACATTCCTGCATTCTCGGGGGTGGTCAAAGTCACAGATCTGATTTAGCCCTGTTAGGCTTTTGGTATGCGCAACCAGGGCTGTGGAGTCGGAGTCGGACTGATTTTGAGGTAAAGGAATCGGAGTCGGAGTTGTTAGAAAACATGCCGACTCCGACTCCGGGCTTCTTTTTTTCTTTCCTTTTCAGTGACTCTCCTTGCATTTTTTAAAAACTGACTACCAATCGGTTCGATTACATGCATAAAAAGATACTAATGAGAAAATAACTGCCATTATGGCAATCAGCTAGCTGGAGTGCTTACCGAACTTTCTGCAGCCGTCCCCTAGTTTGCTCGCTTTTTAGCTTAACTAATAGCAACTGTCAGCAAACTGTTTGTTGCCTAACATTTTCAAGTAATCACTTTCAAATAAAAATAGAAATATAGTGTTTTGTTCGATCTCAGTTATAAAATAGTAAAAGAAACGTAACAAATTAGTAAGTCGAGGCCCGTAGCTAAGGTTGAAACGTTTAAGGGTGATCGGCAAATTCAAAAAAGTTCTGGCACGAAAGCACGAATCCAAATGATTCGATGAAATAATCTATTGTTTTTTTCTTTATTAAGACTATTTCTATAAACTTGGTTAAACTAAACTTAAAAGTATGGAACAAAAGTGTAAATGATTTCTTGATTAAAACACTCAATAATTGCAGTTAATCTCAAAATCTTCATATTAAAGTTAATTCTAAAACAGCCAATAAAATTTAAATTAAAAATTTAGCGAAGAAGAAATATAGGTATAGTAAGAGCTATTCCTACAAATTTGTATATCGCCGCATTTTGTGTAAAATTAGCATATGACGTATATGTGCCCTATTTTCGTTGAAAATTTATTGATGAAATATAATTTTAAATATATTCGCGAAAATTTTCGGAATTAAAGTATTTACATTTTTTATAAACTCTGAAATTAGCTTTGGGAATCATCTACCAGATGGGTGTCACCCGGGGCAAACCACCCCCTCTCAAGAACTTGGATTTAGAAAAAAAAAGCTTTTTTTTCTCTCAAGTTACAACTTTCAAAAATTGAAAGCACACGATTTGATCAATATCCATTTGTGAAACATTTAGGGGGGGTAAATTACAGATAATCCTTTTCAAATTTTTTAAAATGGATTTTTAACTCATCTCACTTTTTAACTCGTAACTATTGGAAAATTTGATTTTTAAATTTTTCTAACGTTGTATGCGTCTTGGGTTTACAATAAAAAACAAAATGCAAAATTTTCATAAAAAGGAATTAATATATCAATCTCTGTTTAGAGGTTTTCCCCTTTCCCCTGAAGGGAGAGAGGGAGTTGAAAAAATACAATTAAAAAATATATATAAAAAAATCCGGAGTCGGAGTCGGGGGTTTCAAAATCCAGGAGTCGGAGTCGGTCATTTTCCTTCCTACTCCGCAGCCCTGTGCGCAACAACAGATGTTTCCTCACTCTTTGCTTATTCTTGTTACGGAAAAATTTTCCTCGCACAGACCTTGTAGCCAAAAATTTGACGATAATGAATAAAAATCTGCAAACTCCCAATTATTTAAGTCATCCCCTATGTTGATTGCCTCGTTTCAAGTTAAACGAGATTACTAATGTTAAATTTCAGGCTCTGCCATTTTAATAAAAGTTGCAGTGTGAAATCAATCAATCAAACAAAAAATCCGGTCAGACTCCAGCGACATCTGTTGAATTTTGTGATAAACTGTTAACTATATATATAAAAAAAGATTATTTTACTTTTGAAGTGAGAATTCATAATGGGGTCATTTCCAAAATTTTAAAAGTATTTAATCTGACCATTTTTTAAATAATTTTTTCAAGTTTAATATTAAAAAAATTACTTAAATCGGGGCGCTTTCAATGTTTATGCTTCTGTCCGATGACATCACAAATGATGAAATGATGAAATGCCATTCTGTGTTGCCATTCACAGAGCAAAATATTTAATTCGCATCTTTACTCACGTGTATTGGCAAAGATATGCTTGATAGCAAGCGTGATTATCATAACGTGGAATCGCGATAGAAAGATGCGCCAAAGAGCATCATTTGTGACGTCATCAAGACCATGCCTTGTTTCAAAAATCAGACATTTTAAAAAATTAATTAAAAAATAACTGTTGGAAAAATGAAAATATTTTCTGGGTATATGTTTTTTTTTTTTTTTTTTTTTGCTTATTCCATCAATTTCAGTGACAAAAAGTACTACTTTTGACTAGAGGTGCGACATCAATGTCAAAACATCGATGTCCGAAACATCGATCTTTTTATCAATATATAACATACATTTTTGAGTGTACAACACTACAGATTTAAATATATGATAATCTCTAACAAATGTTTCTTAATGGATCAGTAAATTCTTTTTTGGCATTTGTCAATTCATTTAATTATAGCTATTTTTTCAGAAATTTCTAAGTAAAGCCAATAGTAAATTATATACTACATATATTCTCTAACCAATTATACAACACCACATTTCGCAAGTCAACAGAAAAATAAACAAATCAGTCAAGAGGAAGCTTTCCTGTCGCCGTTTATGCTTATAAAACATTGAAAAAAAAAAAAAATGCCATGTTTATTTTGAATGCATTCATTTTATACTCCGTTGAAGCTTAAATAGTTTTGGGAAATTTCAAATATTCTTAACACCGGCAGCAGCGAACTTACTTTCTTTGAATTTTTCTATGCCATTTTCCAAGCAATGAGGATTCTGAGCCAACCTTGGAGAAAGAATTTGAGGAGCATATGTTGAGGTTTTAAGAAGCATTTTGAAATTTGGCGGAGCAGCTCCGTATTTTGCATAAAATTCAAATAAAAAAACGAAAACCACTCGTCTTAAATTGTTTTTGTACTTTGATAATCATTTTAAGCACTAGCATAAAAATAAAACGAGCTGATGTGTGCATCACATGACTTCCTTTTACTCCAATTTAATGTCATTTCCCCATTTTTAGCAATTTTAATGTGATTCAATTGTTTACTCTCTAAACATCACCAACAGTGACCAAAATTGAAACCACATTTAAAATTAAAAAAAAACGCCAAATTTGTCGCCAAGTTGGCGATAAAACTTGGCGATCGAAAGACTGGCGATATATCGCCAAGTGTCCGACACATTATAACACCACTTGAGTTTACATCGAAATTAACAATGATAAGGGGCAAAAGACCACCTTATGAACATCTGAATGCAACCAAAAGGGAAGGTGCACAACTAGGCCCCACTAGGAGTTTACGTACCAAATTTCAACTTTCTAGGACATACCGTTTTTGAGTTATGCGAGATACATACACACATACATACATACGCACATACATACGTACATACGGACGTCACGAGAAAATTCGTTGTAATTAACTCGGAGGTCGTCAAAATGGATATTTCGGGTGTCTGTAGGTTCCTAGGTATATATCCACGTGTGGTCGGGTCGAAAAAAAAACCCCTCAACATTTATTCGGGTGTGAGAAAAATTTAAATTAAGGCCTATTCTTGAGCAAACATTTTTTTGCGAGTACAATACTTCCTTTTTCGTAAAAGGAAGTAAAAACAGCTTTAAACACTACTAGGGGGCTATCGCCCCCTGCTCGCTATCGCTCGCCAACCCCCGGAACTGCTTACGCAGTTCCCTGTGGATCGCTTCGCGATCCATGCTCGCTTCGCTCGCTCGCTGTATGCCAATACATTAGCCTAGCTAAAATTTTCCGTAAAAATTAAAGTTGGTAATTGCATTTAGGTCACCATCCATTTAACCAATATGAAAATTACGTTCATAATGTTAATTTGTCTGCTTTAGCCAGATTTTCGACAGTTTAACTTTGCTGTATGTAAGATGACTGCCTTGGCAATGTGCACAACTTTACCATTATAGATACAAAAGTGTCTGTCATTGCTTTGGAGAGATTGCACTTCTACCTGTTGGTCCGCGGAAGGTATTTTATTTCCCTTCTACCACCCATTGGAAAACCAATGAAGGCATTCCCCTATCCGCCACCTGGGGACGCGCCCTCTAGGGGTTACAGGCTCCCCCGAGGGATGTATTTACATTATTTACACTCTTATATATTTACATATTTACACTCTTATATATTCTAATCAGAGAAAACTTCCTCATATACACAATTAAAAATGTCCCGTTTGGGAGCCACAACTGACACTGCTTCAAAAGATCTTGTTCTTGATAATGCCACATAGAGCTGGCCATGACTAAAAACAGGCTCAGAGAGCACCAAACATATTTTCTCAAACGTTTGTCCTTCTTGTTGTTATTCTGAATCCTTGCCACGTCACGAACAAAAAATGGTTTAACTAAAAACGCGAAAACTCGCCAAGGCTACTTTGCTTGCACAATACTAAAACTACTATAACCCTAAACAAATTTGGCGAAACCTTTCAGCTGAGAATAAAAGGAATAAAGTAAATTCTTTCTCGGTTATTCATTTTGAACTGAACTGTCGTACTGAAGCAGAGAATAGACGACGCTCAAAGCGCCTACGCGTTCAAAACAACATTGCCGATGAACATGATTGTGGAGCAATGTGTGAAGAATGCGAATTTTGTGGTGCTCTTTATTGGCAGAAAGAGCGTAATACTGCAAATAAATATACTAAATGTTTAATGCCACATAGAGCTGGCCATGACTAAAAACAGGCTCAGAGAGCACCAAACATATTTTCTCAAACGTTTGTCCTTCTTGTTGTTATTCTGAATCCTTGCCACGTCACGAACAAAAAATGGTTTAACTAAAAACGCGAAAACTCGCCAAGGCTACTTTGCTTGCACAATACTAAAACTACTATAACCCTAAACAAATTTGGCGAAACCTTTCAGCTGAGAATAAAAGGAATAAAGTAAATTCTTTCTCGGTTATTCATTTTGAACTGAACTGTCGTACTGAAGCAGAGAATAGACGACGCTCAAAGCGCCTACGCGTTCAAAACAACATTGCCGATGAACATGATTGTGGAGCAATGTGTGAAGAATGCGAATTTTGTGGTGCTCTTTATTGGCAGAAAGAGCGTAATACTGCAAATAAATATACTAAATGTTGCCATGATGGAAAGGTGCGGTTACCGGCATTGTGTGACGCACCTGATCTGTTGAAGGAACTGCTGACTGAAAATTCCCCAGCCGCTAAAAATTATCGGCAGCGAATCAGAGAATACAACTCTGGAAATGGCTCGTCTTAAATTGGATTCAAGAACGGTTTCCTGCCTTCTTTGAGCTTTTCTTTGCTGATTAAGGTTGAAATGGGCCACAGCCCGACTCAAACTCATCTCAAAAAAAAAAAAAGTTCGTTGAGTATTCTGTGATTCAAGATTTCAAAACAACGTAGAAGTTTGTTTACATGATTTATCGGCGAAGTGTTGCCAACAGAGGTTTAGAAATTCACCCCTTCATTTGCCGGCACGTAAGAGAATTATATATATAGATGTCATGTTTGAAAACGCTCGGCCGGGGAAATGCGAAGCAAAATACCTTTTTGCAGCGCTCAGGAGTTTTGCAATTTTTGCAGAGCAGTTGGCACCCCTGTTTGAGCTTATTTTGCATGATAGCGACAGGAGCTCAGGTCCTACATTTCTGAGAGTTCAATGCTTTTGGGTCAATTTACAGATACCATCTTTTTTTTCCTCATTTTGAAGATCGATGTTTTGAATCATTGATGTTTTTCAATCGATGTCACTTCTCTGTAAAAAAATTTATTACAATTTTTAATTAAAATACAAAAACATCAACATCGAAAGAACATCGAACCGAAAACATCGATGTTCCAAAAACATCGAAAGTTAAACATCGATGTTAAAAACACCGATGTTTTAACAAAAACATCGACATCGATGTCGCACCCCTAACTTTTGACTGAAGGAAATAACCCTATTGAGTTCTAATGTGTTTACGTTAATTTAAAGGCGCAGTTTTCCTTCCTCAAGAAAAGTATCTGAAAAGATATTTTAAGCAAAAAGTAAATAGATATGAAACTTTGTTTCCAAAAAAATTAATTAATAAATTAATAACTTTTAAAACAAAATCCCATGAATGAAAGCTGAGGAAATTGTTTTTCTCCTTCTAATTAAATCTATGTAAAATTCTTTTAATGAAAAAGGTTTGATAATTTATTCTAATTTTTGCAATGAAACATTTTTAAAATTAGTTGAGTAATGTGACTGACTTTAAAGTCTGAATAAACAATTAGGAGTTAGTTACATTGAATATTGATCATTTCTTGAAGTATGCATTAAATAATAACTTTCAAACGAGCCCAAAAAAAGTTTGCTGTTTGGAAATGTACCTATTTAAATATTTGGTTAACTGGTTCGGAATAAAATTGATCGTTAGCATGTCCTTTCTTATCAGAATGCATTACAATTCACATCATAAAGGAATACGTTGTATCAGGGGCGGACTGACTAGGTCGGCTAGTCGGGGATCCCCGACTGGGCCAACCGCCGAGTGGGCCACTTCAAGCATTTTTTTTTACTGAACTTAATACATTTAAATTAATATCTAATGTTTTTTAAAGTGTCATAAAAGAAATAAAAAAAAAATCATGTAATTCGTTTATTCTATGTGAAAAAAGCGGAAAACAGGGTCCCCCCCCCCCCACACACACTCTGAGCCAGTGACCAAAGTAAATAGCCGAAGTTCCCACGTGCGAACGCTTTCCTCTCTTATTAACTTTCTCTCTAGTTTTTAGAGCTCTGGTCCATGGCTCCCACATTGAGGAAATGGGAGGAGGGCAGAGAAATTGGGGTCCGATGCAGCCTGAAACAGGGTTCGGGCCGAAAAACGAGCATTAAAAACTTATATTTATAGGCCTATTAACAAGAATTGGAGGGGCCATTAGACAAAGCGGCCCCGGCCCTGCTACAAATGCATGTTGTCCGAGATTGTTTAAGTGAGGAGTGAAATACATGTAGGGACGTAGCGGCAAACAAGATATAGGGAGAGGGGCAATAGTCATCTGCTACGGACCCCAAAATGTCTGTGCCCGCGCCTGGTTTCACTGGTTGTGACAGATTCAACTGAATGCTGTCAGTTGGCCAAAATTTCGACTTAGAAGAAAGTGCTCTTGAAAATAGTCCTGAGGCATTAGTTCCGGAGGGCTGGGGAGGACAAGGTTTCTTTCTTTCTTCTTCTTCTTCTTTTTTTTTTTTTTTGAGCTACATTAGTTGTAATCAGGAACAGATTAAAACTTAACGGGGTACCTAAGGTATTTCAGGTATGAGATCCCTTTGTAGTCCTAAAATCACCAACGGTACTAGTCTGTAATCTACAATTGAGAATTTTGATGCAAGAACCAGTTCAGTCCAAACTTTTTTTTTAAATTCATTTTTGCGTGTGGCCGATAGTATAGAAGTTCCGATTGGTACAACAACGGGACACAAATGTAAGATCAGACCGTTGCTTTCTAGTATAAATACTGTTAGAAAGATTGCCTTACAACCGGACACTAATGCTATTTGTTGGTCTTACCAACAATGAGTGAGTCTGGACTTACCTGGTTCTTGCATCGAGGCACTCAATAATGTTTTTCAGATTTAAATATCGAAAAATTGCCACACAAAGTCTTCGAACCTTCACCATTCCCTTAAAGTGACTAAAGAAAGCTTAAAATTTCACATTTTGAAATTTTCATGGGAGAGCTTCGTAACCCTTTTCTAAGCACTATAGCCTAAAATTGATTTCAATTTCGGAAAAAAATGCCCAGAGGGAACCAGTGTTTCCCTCAGACCAAAAAATGGGCAGCGCGCTTTCAGATAAAAGGGTAGTGTTTAAGAGAAATTTTGTAAAACATTAAGGTGTTTCTTTTATTTTTTGGTTTTCTAGGTACATACAAAGTTCAAGTGTTTTCGAGTAATTATTTTTTAAATATTGAAAAGCTTTTTGATGTTTAGTTTTAAAGGTAATGCAAAAAACATTCAGATACATTCTAATCAGATTCTTGTGGATAAGTTATTGAAACGAGAGAATGACGTTTCAAGGATAGGCTTATGTGAATCTTCACCTTTTGAAAAACATATAGCTTTTGTGAAGTTTTGTCAAAATTTTATGAGGAGGGTTGATCAAGTTAAGGCTCAAAGGTTAGCTTAAAAGCGGAAGGGCACACACACACACAGCGCCTTCCTAAAAAATCTAACACTCGAGAAACCTGTCCCATTTTCTTTTAATGTTTTCAAACACATTATGTTTTTTAAATTTCAACGTCGAAAAATTCCGAAGGAGAGTCGCCGGATTCCTTATAGTAACTAAATGCAGTTTAAAATAGGGTAGAGTATGCTTCAGTTTACACTGAACTAGAAATGAAAATAGTCGGAAAAAAAACGGAAAATTTCCGGAAAAACGGGAAAAAACCGTTTTTTCTGAAGGGGTTTATTTTTACTTCGGAAAAATTGAAAAAATTAATTTTTTCAACTTTTCAGGAGTTTTAATTAAAATTTTCAGCAAAAAGTGAATAGAAATGTCTCACACTTAAACTTTGATGCAATCCCCCCCCCCCTGTATGATAAAATACTGTCCAACTTTGATAATGCAAGTTGTTGTATGATAATATAATTTGCATATAGATCAAAAAGCATTTAATACTTTTCGCAAAAAAATTAAACCAATATTCTTAGTGAAGAACTTATTTTCCTTTTCATAAAACAAACAAGCACAATTTTAATCACGACAGAACTATCGATAGACTACCGCTGGCCCTCCATCGATAGAGTGAAGCCTGTTACTCACTCAACGATGGGCAAGATTAAAAAAAAAAAAAAAAAGCATCCAGAATCCATTCTCAGGCTCTCCCGGGCTTAAACTCTCCAGCTGATTCAAAGTCGACGAACCATAGTAATAAGCCCCCTGGTATCCTCAAGACTCCAGGATACATTACACGTTCAGGTCGCCACGTCCGGTTTAAAACACCGTATTGGAGCAACTTACTATCCAGGAATCCAGGGGGGGGGGGTTGTGGCGACCCAGCGAACGGAAGTGAAGAGAACAGGACTTGTGGCGGCCGAGCGAATTGAAGTGAAGTGAGATTGATGGAACAAGAGAAAAAGATATTGTAAATAGATGAAGACGATACCTCTGGGGGTGCTAGTACCAGGTAGCTATTAGCTCTTGGACTAGTTCTAAATTCTCATTAACTGTTCGATCCGGTGATGGTGCTGCCATCTATCGGTATATAAAATAATGGAGGCAAGGCACTAGTATGCAGACCTCGACATAAATACAGTTGTAGTCAGTTGTGACTCTTGAATAGAATAGAAATAGATGAAGTACGATTTGCTGTTGTTGAAGTGTTGATAAATAAAATAAAGTAAAATATTCCTACACACTTAAATGATTAGTTCCAAATGAAATAAAAGTTACTGAAAACTGTGATCTAAAACTAATTACTAAACCCAAAATAATTCATAAGTAAAAGGAAAAGCTTTCAATCTCTGCACCTGGAAAAAAAATTATAATGAAAATTCATTACGTCGTAAAATACATGTCGAGTGCCAAATTATAGAAAATGCCGCTATCTAGCAACCATGCTGCCAAAGTTTTCGCCAAGCCACACACCAGTCACATGATGTATCTCTGAACCAATTTCTTCATCAGCGAGAGTGGGAAAGCTCGGTCCAGGGGTGCCCATCCCCCCAAGTTCAATGGCGCAAATTCCCCCCCCCCCAAAAAAAAAATTTTTTTTCTCGCTTTCGAATCGGGTTAAATATAACAGTTTTTAGAGTGTTTAATTTCCAGTCAAATCCATGAGGGGAGGGGGTAGCGCTAACAAATAGCATTTGAACAGAAATATTGTTGGATTGTTGACCTGCCTTGCCTTCCCAAATTTTACAACGTGCACCTTGAGTAAACAAGTTTTGGGTACACCTGGATTTTGCTACACCTTATTTTTTTTCAAACGTATGAACAATTAAAGGAAGAGTGGATTCAACTTTCTGGCTTGGGATGGAGTCATTACTAGATGTATACAATGTGAATCTATAAAATATGAATCGTATTTTATCGTCACTTAGGAGGTTCGTGGGTTTCTCCTCCGGAAAATTTTCGAAATTGTAGTTTTAAAACCAGTTTTAGACGATCTTTGGTGATGTTTGGGGGATAAAAGATTTGGTGTGCCCTTCCCGGTAATTTTTCAATATTGAAACTTAAAAACCGCAATTGTAGATAGTTTAACGTTGTGTGAAAGAGGGCTTTTCCTTTGTTTTCAAAATTGTAGTTCTAAAAACGCAGTTTTAGACTATCTGTGGTAATGTTAGGGAAAGAAGAGATCCTAGGGCTTGCCCCAGGAAAATTTTCAAAATTAAAGCCTTAAAAACGCTATCCATGATTGGGGAAAAGCAGTTTTCTGAAATTGAAGCTCTAAAATCGCAATTGTAGCCGACTTTTGTGACGTTAAGAAAACGAGTTTTCGGAAGCTCTCCCGGAGTTTTCTCGAAATTGAAGCCCTGAAAACCAAATTTAACACGATTTTTAATAATGCTGATGAGAGTAGGAGGGGGGGGAGGAGAGGCACTCCACTTAAATTTTCGAACTTGTAGCTTAAAAAATGCAGTTTTGATAGATCTGGATGATGTTAGTGGAAGGTGAATTTCGGTGCCATTTCCCCGGCAATTGTTTGAATTTGATATTCCAAAAACGCAATTCTTGGCTTGTCTTTGATCATGTTAAGGAAAGAGGGGGGGGGGGAATCAGGGGCTCTCTCCTATAAATTTTTCAAAATTGCAGTTCGACAAACGCAGTTTTAAATGACTCTTGATGATAAAGAGGGTGATATTCTGGCGCTACAATGGGGGGCGCTCTACTGGAAGTTTTCCAAAATTGAAGTTGCATATCCAAAAAAGATGGATCAGACACACCCGTGACAGATATATTTCGGAAATCCTTAAAAATGGATTCAGCTATTCAGCACACATCGAAAATCTTAATTCGAGAATTTTAATGAATCAAATATCCTTCTATACATATCAGATAGAGGAAAGTAAATATGATTTACAAAACATAATTTAAACACCATATATCAGAACAGACTGTTCTACCTCCATAAGCGAAAACCAACATCACTGAAAGTTTTAACAAAAATCTAATGATAAATTGAAACAATCAGTTTAAAAATGGTAGAGAAGATGGGAGTAAAGTGAAATGAAATTTTTTTTCACAAGCTTAAGCTCGTTAATGAAGAAAATATATTAATTGTCAATTGGAGGGATAAAAAATTATTCGCAAACTTCAAAACTAGTTCTTAACGATTGTCGAGGTGCAAATGAATCAATGGAAGACTAGAGCATACTGGACAGAATTATTACAAACAATAAAACATTTTTGACCTCTCTCCCTCTCATCATTTTTACACACATTCATCATGTAAAACTGTGCAACTTCCAGAAAATTTATAAAAAAATGAAAAGAAATCAAATCGTCTGATCCAGCTTTGAAACGGACACTAACTCCATGCTGTCTGTGATTTTCCCTTCATTGAAAATGAGACACGGTCATTTAATTTAGGAAAGAGTACCAGGGCCGTCCCTAGGTAAAAGAAAAAAAAAAAAACTGGGGAGGGGGTACGCTTTTGAAGGTCCGTTATTTTTTTCAAACGCATGTTCCAATATGCAGAGAGAGAGAGAAGATTTGGCTTCTGGTTTAGCAGGGATAGTCATATTACTAGATCTTAGTACTAGCAATATAAATTTAATCGTAAGGATAATATTCAATCAGAATTAGGAGGTGTCGGAGAGATACCTTCTTGCATTATTTCGAAATTGCAGACACAAAAACGCCGTTTTAGACTATATTTTAAGTTTGGGAGGAAGGGGGAGAGGAGGTCCAGGGTAGCATCTGCCGATAATTTTTCCAAATTTAAGTTATCAACACAATCGTGCGTTATATTTAATTATGTTCAGAAGAGAGGGTCTGGGGCTCAGCCCCGGGTATTTTCTAGATTGTTATTTGAAAAACACAGTTTTAGACGACCTATGGTGAATTTAAGGGAAGAAGAGACACGAGATCATCGTTCTATAATTTTTCAAAATGAAAACTTCAAGCACGCATTCCCAATTGTGAATTATTTGTGAATGTGACACGTAAAGGGGGATCTGGGGGGCTCTCCCCCAGGAAAAATCTGAAAACTGTAGTTTGAAAAATGCTGTTTTAGATGATCTATAGTGATATTAAGGGAGAGAAAGATGCGCCCCCCCCCCCCGAATTTTTTAAAAATTTTGAAGCTTTAAAAACGCGATTGTAGACTTTTTTACTTCCTTTTACAAAAAAGGAAGTATTTCATTCGCGAAAAAATTTTCACACAAAAATCGGCCTTAATTTCCATTTTGCTCACCCCCGAATGAATGTTGAGTTTTTTTTTTCGAGCCGACCACACGTATATATGTACCGAAGAACGTATAGACGCTCGAAATATCCATTTTGAAGTTTCCCGAGTTAATTACAACGAGTTGTCTCGTGACGTGTGTATGTACGTATGTATGTGCGTATGTGTGTATGTATGTCGCATAACTCAAGAACGGTATGTCCTAGAAAGTTGAAATTTGGTCCGTAGACTCCTAGTGGGGTCTAGTTGTGCACCTCCTTTTTTGGTTGCATTCGTGTGTTTCTAAGGGGATCTTTTGCACTTTTTTTTTTTTGGTGGAAATCATTGTTAATTTCGATGCAAACTCAAGTGGTGTTATAATTTGGCGGACACTTGGCGATATATCGCCAGTCTTTTGGTCATCAAGTTCTGTCGCCAACTTGGCGACAAATTTGGCGATTTTTTTAAATCATTTTTTTAATTTGGTTTCAATATGGCCATTGTTGGTGATATTTAGAGAGTTAGAGAGAGAATCACATTAAAATTGCAATAATAGAGAAATAACATTGAATTGGTGCAAAAGGAAGTCATGTGATGCACACATCAGCTCGTTTTGTTAAAATTTAGTGCACCGCCAGTTTCTTGAAATTAAAGCCGCGAAAACGTAATTTAAGCCAACCTTCGATGAAAGGGAGAAGGGGGTGTTTTGAAGGGGTTCGAGACCAGAAATGTTTCGTAATTGAAGCACTTAAAGCGATATTTAAGACATTTTTCGATGATGTTGGCGGGAGAGAGATAGAGAGGGGGCGGGAGGGCATTCTCTCGAAAAAAATTTTGATTTGTTGAAACCGTAGTTTTAGAAGAGTTTCGGTAATGTTAATGGGTGGAGAGATTCGAAGTAATCCCCTGGCAAATTTTAAAAATTAAATTCAATTAACGCAAACGTAGACGATTTTAAATACTGTTAGAGGAGTAGAAGGTTTTGGAGATCTTCACCGAAAAATTTTCTGAAATGAAGCCCTAACAATGAAATTTTTTGACGATCTTCGGTAATATTTGGAGAACAACAGTTTCGGGACACCTCAGGGAGGTTTTTTTTTTTTTTTTTAATTGAAGTCCAAAAGACGAAATTTATTCAACCTTGAGTGATGATGAATGATTAATTGAGAGGACGTTTCTCGGAGGTTACGTTGGGAGCACTCTCACAGCTTTTCGAAATTGCAGTCCTAAATACTTAGGTGTAGGCCATCTTTAATGACGTTAGGATAAAGGATGGGGTTTGAGAACGTTTTCCCAGGATTTTTTCAAAACTTAACTTATAAAAACTCATTTCCAGGTCAGCTTCGGGGACGTAAAAAGAAGTTTTTGGAGTTCCCCACTCTTCCTGTCAGTTTGGCTACGTCTCTTTTATCTTCATTGTAAATTTCAGTAATTGATAAACATATTGTTTTAACATTTTTTTTCCAATTTTTCTTTGCCAAACACGATTATTTGCTTAGATTTTCATAATAAAGTTTTCAATTTCCCGCACAATATTTTTGTTTTCTTGCAATACAAGCATTTGCGGCCTTAGGAAAAGGACTTTTAACATTTTGAACGGATGTGGTAATTTTCTGCGATACCTTAGTTCCCTATTCCACTTCATTTTATTTTAAATATGTCATCTGCATCTCTTGATCAAACTTTGATTTACTTACGATTTTTACATTCAAACATTTAGAACTTTTGGTATGAGTATTCATTATAATACTTTGAATCTCTCTTTGCATTTAACTGTTTTCTTTTTTCCTCTATCTCTCTATTTCTAACTTATTTCGGCGACCAATACATTTTTTTCCACTTAGCAATGATTTTCAGGACAACATTTTTCATTAAAAAAAAAAAAAAGTATATACATATGGGAATGTTTCGGCGACCCCTATCCTATGGGCTGTCCTGTTTATTTATGTATTTTCATTCTTTTTTTTTAAACTACATGGTTTAAGCATGGTTTTGTATAACCAGGACCGCCGAGAGACAGACGTACAACATGTTAGTTTGGTCGCCTGTCCTCCCTCCCATAATTCAAATTTTACTCTATGCACAATGTTTTTAATTCGAGTCGAGCCCATAGTTTCCGACTTGGCAGACATACGCACTCTTCGGCCTAGTAAAGGGTTTACTGTACTGAATACTTTTTTTTAATATTTTTTCTTTCCAAAATTCAAAAATTTCATGTTCTAAATAAAAAAAACCTTCTGGAAAAAAAATCCCCCCCCCCCAAATTTTGATGGCGCAACTTGCGCCATAATCCCCAGTTGTGGGCACCCCTGGCTCGGTCTACTCTTATTATTAGTCTACGACTCAGCCTGATAAGACGCGTATCCAGTGAAGCCTTGACTTAAGTTTAGACTTTTTGGTTCGGATTTTTCATTGTTGCTCAGCTAGGGCTACCACAGCAAAGTTACGGGGTTCGCTAAATTAGCCTACAATAGTCTTTTATTTAATAAACAGTTCACGTGCGGAAATTATAACGATATTTTACTGCACTACAAAATATCGCCAAACGCGATAACTTGCCAGAAAAGACAACCACTCAAACACGTGCTCCGATCCAAAATTGCTGATCTTAAGCTGATGCACCGGCTCGTATATAGGGACTTAAATTTAACTGCTCGTATAACGATGAGCTCGTGTCAGTGACGTTGCACGCTAACTGAAAAACATTTCAAAAAATTTAACTTTCCCTGATACTTTTCAAACTCGTCCATCGAGTTCAACAGCAATCGAATAGACCCAGAAATTTTGGAATTTTTAATGAGGATACATATGGATTCAAAAGAAGTGAAGATCAAGAGTCAACCTCCAACTGCTCTTAAGGTGCCGAAAACGACTGGATCCACTAAAGGCCTTGGTCGCAGATCATGAAGACCATCAGAAAATTGCAAAGAACGCAAGGTACGACTCTGTTGAACATTAAGTCGTTCCTCAGTACTGCCACAAAAATGGATATGAATGTGAAGGACGTAGAAATCAAGATGTACTTGAAAAACGCTTTGAATCGAGGAGTACTGACAATTGAGGCGGGACACTATAAAAAAGCGGACAAAGCATCAAAGAAACGTAATGAAGGACGCATAACAAGTTTGAAGACATCCCGAAAACTGCGAAAAGTAAGATTTGTGGAACCTGAAACTAAAAGCACTGCAAATGAGGAACTAAGAGTAGCAAATGAAAACTTTTAAGCAAAAGATACGAAATGAAGCTTTTTCAGTTTTCGATCTAGAACGAATTGCGAAATTTAACTCATGTCAAAAATAGCTTGTAGTAGTAATGAATTGCCAAGTATATCTGTAATTCTCAAATTGGATAATATGGAATGTTTAATAAATGAAGAAACCGTCTAGTAAAATGCTGAGTGCATTTATGCGTTTCTCTATCAAAACAAAAACCGATATAAAAATTTAAATCATTGATGTTAAACATCGTTTTGCCTTCGCGCATTTAGGAATCTTATTATAGTTGTTGATGAAAGGCAGAAATCTAGAATTTTTCGAATTGAAAGTAACATTACATGAAAAATGAAAGATGATGCCCATATTTACACCTTTTCCTCTAATAGTTAATTTTGGTAACTAAAAATATTGCCGAAAACAAACAATAAGTGGACAATTAGTAAACTAATAATTCAAATTCTGTAAATAGTAATTATTTTTGTGATTACAACAAATTAATCTCGCTAAATTTGGCGTTTATGCCAATATCTTTCACCTGAAATTATCTTAGTAATGTAACCAGTAAATAGTTTCTTGTAACGAATACACAACCCCCTTAGATTCGAATGAAGTATATGGTCCCTCTATTTCTGAAGCATTAGATTTGTGATACAGAATAAAAAGAAAATATGAGAAATTGTTAGAACTTTGAAGAAATTTCTGAATGGAATATTATGGAAACTTTTCTAGGATTTATAAATAGCCACGGCCGACGGCGTGATCAGTTAGTCTCGTTTTAGTTCTTGCTCTGGAAAGTGTGTATTAGCCTTTGCGCTGTAATTTTGCGTATTTTGATGTAAATACGTGTTTGACCGTTGAGTTTACGGTGTTAATTGATATTTGCCTAATTGCTATAGTTAATTTAGCAGTTGCTAATGATATTTCTTGTACATAGTTGTAAATAAATCTCCTGTGCTTTCTCAAGAACTGTGTCGTCATTTAAAGAAAGTTTGAAGTTTCGTCGTACGCGTAACAATATATAGATTATAAACTTACATTTGTCAGAGCAGCATTGATAGCCACTGTTCCTCCCATACTCATACCAACCAATATTGCTCTCTTAATCTGGTAACTGTCCATGAAGTGCAGCAAATCATGAGCCAGCATATCGTTGTAAATAAATCTCCTGTGCTTTCTCAAGAACTGTGTCGTCATTTAAAGAAAGTTTGAAGTTTCGAAATTAAATTCGTCCGTCCATTCCGCGTCTCCATGATTTCTTTGATCAACAACAAAAGCCTTTATAAAAACAAAATATTTCAATGAAGATACTTATTCAAATGCTTAAATAAATTTAAAAAGTCATTCTGAGTCACGCAACTTTCCGGGGATATTTCGATAATTGGGAATCTGGCGCGGTCGTCTCATTTTTGGCGTAAATCATTTTATTTTGGTAACCCTGCTGATTTATAGCAACCCTATGTGAATAGATGTTTCCGATCTCTTTGTTTTGATTTGCAAAGAAAAATACCTCTCGCGCAGGCGCTTGTGCCAAAAATTGACGCCAATGAAGAAAGATCGCCAGATTCCCAATTATCGAAATATTCCCCCAACTTTCCTTTACACAGACACATCCAAACTTCTTAAACGTGGTGTACTGCCATTTTATTAGGGGGACCGGAAAGAAATGCAATGTTTTTCAAACAAATACAATTTCTAAAGATTTCGATTTTTAATTAATATTACATCAGAATAGTTTTTAATTTTAATCATCAGAAACAAGCAATCAGATACATCAACTTTCTTTGAACAGACACATCCAAATTTCCTTACGTTGTGTACTGTATAACGAAGGAGTCTCCTACTTTTTTTACTCAAGGATCGTATAGCAAATTTCGATTGCGAAACAAATTTAGCAATTTACTTTCTCCTGTTTTCTTCCTTTAAAATGGCAGACTATGCTTCAGTTAGAAATCAAACCTACGATAAAAACAAATGCTCACAAGTTCGTTTTCAACAAAAGCATTCATAAAACCATTTCAAACGACTAACCGATTTTTCATAAATATTTCGAATCAACACTTACCCTTCGTTTTGCTGCATTTGTAACTTCTTGGGGTATTTTACCCCAACTTTCCTTTCATCCCGCCAAACCATGAAGAAAAATGATTGGGCATAAATTTTGATTTGCTCCAGTTTCTGGGTCAGCAATGAAATGTGCTAGTTTTGCCGGTATAAATCTAGAAATATTAATTTGTGTATACCTTAAAGCTTTTTACACAGTCAAGCATTTTATTTTATTTTCTCTTATTTAGCAGTGAAATTAGAGATTGCAATACCGGACCAAATAAGCGATACCGGTATTCGGAATTTTTTAAAATGTGATACAGTGATCTCGCGTTTATACACGACCTCTGTTATACGCGTTTGTCACATATGCGCGTTTTTCTCACGGGCCCAGCCAGCGATATAAGAAAACAATGTTAACTCTTGTTCATTTATACGCGAAAGCTAATTTAAACCACTTTTCACTTATGCGCGGTAAATTTTTTTCAAGTTTTAGTTAAATCACCTTTTCACGCTTTGCTTATCGGAGGATTTTCACCTTTCTTGTTCTGTTTCTTGAAATACATTCATATGCCTTTATTCCATTGTTCGGATTCTTCCAAGAACGCGTTCTTTTTCGCACAAGTGTGCAATAGTGGGTGGAATTAGTCTTGTGATTGACATCGAGAGGGGAGGACAGGTTACATACAAAAAGGTTGACGTCACTAAAAGTCGTGCTCAGACTAAGTCAAGCGGTAGGAATTGACGTAGATTATGGAGAATATTTTGCATCCCCGTAGACTATAGCACTGATCACGCGACATTTTTTAGGTTTTGGGGAATCCGCTTACGTACTGTACAGTGCATAAATAATGACAAAACGTACAACTTCAAATTTTACATTTTTATTTAATTACAATGCATAAACGGAAATAATGTGCTGTTAACTTATTTAATTTTTGGGTTTTTCATTGGTGCGCAAATCTCACTTGTACTCGAAAATTTCGTTGTCCCCTTTGGTCGCGTATAAGTGAGAGTTCACTGTACCAGTATTAGGATTTGTTTCAGAAAATTACCAAAAAAAAAAAGAAAGAATGAAAAGCAATTGTTTCTTTGTCATATTTCATAATTTTGCGCAAAAAGTACATTATTTATGAAAACTTATTTTGTACAAATATAAAACGAAGGAACAAATGTAATAATAAGAAATCAATAAAAGGAAGAAACATAATGCATCTTTTGAATTTTCACTTAGCCTGTACCTCGTTTTAGTGAACCAATTTCTCGCAGTTGAAAATACTATTTCTGAATTCACGCTGGTCGGCGGTACTGTTTATGCGCAATACACCTCCTCTAAGTGCCACGAAGTCCTTCATGTTCAAATAACTTGGTCTCTTGCTTGCTGGTTTTGAGATGAATCATCATTTGTGTGTGTGTTTCTTTGTACTGTGTGTAGTTTTTTTTTTTTTAACTATAGCATGCTGTAATTTCTCTTCGAGAGACAATTCTTTTTACTTCCTTTTACAAAAAAGGCAGTATTGTATTCGCGAAAAAAAATTTCACTCAGAAATCGAACTTAATTTCCATTTTACTCACCCCCGAATGATATTGAGTTTTTTTTTCAACTTGACCACACGTGGATAAGTGCCTAAGAACGTATAGACACGCGAAATATCCATAATGACGATTCCCGAGTTGATTACAACGAATTTTCTCGTGATGTCTGTATGTACGTATGTATGTATTTGGTTGCATTCGGGTGTTTCTAAAGGGGTCTTTTGCCCCTTTTTGGGGGTAAATTATTGTTAATTTCGATGTAAACTAAAGTGGTGGTGTTATAATTTGGCGATATACTTGGCAATATATCACCAGTCTTTTGGTCGCCAAGTTTTGTCGCCAACTTGGTGACAAGTTTGGCGATTGTTTTTTTTTTTTTTTTTTTCAATCTGTTTCAATTTGGCCACTGTTGGTGATATTTAGAGAGTAAACTATTGAATCACATTAAACGTTAGAGGTTAGATCAAGTTAGGTTCGTGTTTCCGTGTTTCCGTTCGTGTTCTCGTATTAACTCTATGGTTGAAAGTTCTGATGAACTTAACTAAAATTGATCTTTTGTTAGTTTTTTTATTCGTTTTCTTTTCAAAAGTCGTCACAAGTAGGTAAATATCTGAAAATATGTTTCAGTTTATTACGCCTTTCCTCTATGCACATTTTCAACGCACTTCATAAATTGGTAATTGTTACCTCGTCAAGTATACCCTATCTAATACCTAAATAACAAGACAGACCAGCATCCCAATACCGCTAACAGCAAATCAGCATTTGTTATACAAACAATAAAAGGTTTTTTTCACAATTCAGTACGAATAAAACATTAAAAAATGTATGTCATAAAACATTGTCGCAATGTGTGATGGCTGTTATTCATAGCACAAATATACTCGTAATAACACTTGAAACTAACTTTCACGAAAATCAAGGATATTTAAAAAATAAAAACATGGTAGACATTAAACGCACGGAAATGCAAATCATCTTGTAATCTTTCTCATACTTTAATTCATTGATATTTCATCAATTCGTGCTTTTGAAGCCACATTTTTATACCAATACAGGTATTGGTTTGATACTGTCTCATCGAAAAAGATATTTACCTTAAAATTAACAACAGATATCTAATAAATTAAATTGAAAACTCCTTAACTAAAAGATTTTTATTATTTTCCGCTAATACCGAAAATACCGGTATTTTACCTCAGAAAGTACCGGCATTAAGAAATTGAAAAATAATTCAACGTCCGGTATTTGGTATACCGGTATCGCAATCACTATATGAGATAGGAAAAAGTTTTAGAAAGCAGAAAAAACTTGAAAAAACTTTACGTTGTGATAAAATTTTCAATTTTGCTGATTTTTTTTTTTTTTTTTTTGCAGTTCAGGTGAAACTTGAGTTGAGTTTAAGAAAGATAAAAACATACTTACAGAAAAAAGTATATACAGTGGGTGAATCTTATTTTTAGTGTCAAAAATACTAGAAAATGAATCATGATCTTGCATGAACACGGTTCAAAATGCTTAGAACAAAAAAAAAAAAAAAAAAAAAAAAGAGCATTGGAATATACCCCCATGCATTAGTATCCTCCCCCCCCCCCCCCCGAAAAAAAAACGAAATACGATGTTTTAAGTCGCACACCCTCTTATACTTTTTCTTTTAGGTCAAAACAATTGTAAAAAAAGTTTCATTTTATTTGAACAACGGTAACCCGGGCCGACTTGCGCCTGAAAGTGGGTGTAGTGTGTACTGGGCCGAATAGGGGGAAAAAAATCGGAAGTTTGAAATTTTATGTCATATAGCCAATAGGTACCCCGAAAATATTTATCCAATTTAAAAAATATTTAAGGGTCCAATAGTAGGCCTAAAATTTGTTATTTTCATCAAAAAATTGATTTTTTTTTTCTATACATTAAAAAAAAAAATGCGAGATATATTTTAAGAAGAATAATATCAACAGTAAACTCACTGATTAGTGCTAAATAGAAATTTTTGCTCTTTTTAAGTTTCCCACATAGAACTAAAATATGTTTTTTCAAGTTTAAGTTAAATTTTTCATTTTAAATATTTTTTTATTATTCATTTGCAAATGTTGATTTGAAAATGTGTTCGCTAATTATTTTTAAACTTGATATTTTACTGAAACGTATATGTAATTTTTTAAAAGGAAAATCGAAAAAATCCATTTTTTGAATATAAATAAATTTTAGGCCTCCTGATGGACACCTAAATATTTTTTTTTAAATTTAGATAATATTTTTGTGGTACATGTGGGACTATAGGGGCAACGTTTTACCAAAATAACAAAATAAATTTTCGAACTTCGATTTTTTTTTTCGATTTAGTACACAGGGCTGGTTTACACTTTCGTGCACAAGTCGCCACCTGTTGCCGTTGTTTAAACTATATGAAACTTTTCTTACAATTGTTTTGACCTAAAAGGAAAAACATTAGAAGGTGTGCTACTTGAAAGATCGACTTTCGTTTTTTTCCTGGGGGGGGGGGACACACACCCTAATATACATTGTGTAAAAAAATAGAGACGTGAAAAGAAAAAATGTCTTCGAACGGGCATGCTTGAAAACATTGCAATTGATATCTGGGTGATTTCCCCGAAAATGATTTAGGAGAAATGGACAGGCATATCGACCGACTCACATTTGCTCATTTTATAATTCCGATTTTCATTAAAATAATATTTTACTGAATTATACACTTATTTCTGCTCTTTTTACTTTTTTAGCGGTACCTTTAATTGAAGTGATTCAAGCAACTTTCTCTCTGTCATTAATATTTTTTATATCACTTTCTTTATTTTTAAAATTTTTACCAGAAATTAATCTGAAAATGGACACTAAAATATTATTTCATTTTGCTTTGTTTATAAACGTTAGTACAGGGTGAGGCGTGGGAACTTTATTTTTTGAATTTGGCACAAAAAAAGTTTGGAGCAACACAGAGTGACGCTCCATATCACATGTTCCCATTAAAGTGAGAGATGGGGACAGGCTCAACGGAAAGATCTGAATGGGAAATTTGTTACGTCATGATTTCAGTTGCCATCATGCTTTGGATGAGACAGCATCGCGCTTTTACTGTGGAGGCGTATTTTTATAACAGCCGTTCAATCGGAATGGGGATTCAAACTGGCCTGCACGCTCGCCTGATTTAGCCCCCCGTGACTATTTTCTGTGGGGTTATCTGATGTCGCAGGCTTATAACGATCGTCAACGAGCCCTAGAGGACCTGAAGAACCGCATCCAAACCGAAACTGCCAATATACCGGTCGACATGCTCCAAAGAGTTGAAAAAAATTCCTATTTTGACTGAATCAGGGTGTTGACAGTCGAGGGCAACACTTACAAGATATTGTTTTCAAAACAGTGTAAAGCATAATTTCCAATTATGTGTGACATTTAAAAGGAAATAATAAAGAATTTTGAGGCATGTCAAATTTTTTATTTCATTTTCAAAAAAAGAAGTTCCTGCGCTTCATCCTCCTAAGAAAGAAAGTGTTGATCCAAATTATTTCTTGTGGTATTAGAAACAAGATCAATCACTGGGCCTGCACAATATCGCTATAAACATAACAGATTTAATAACAGCATAACAACGTTGAAATTGAACAAAATTACAGGCCTCTGTTTGGAATTTCAAGCTTTTTTTTATATTAAAAAAATGAGCTAAAAAATGACAAATAACCCGATAGTCGCTTCCATGAAAAATAAAATAAGCTTGTTTGAAGACATAAGACGCTTTAAGACGTCTTTTATTCCACGTGATCTTTTTTTACATTAAAAAAATAAGGTCCTTCGTAACTCTAAAACACGCGTCTGCAATACTTATAACTATTTGGTTTCTGTAATGGTATCGACCTATCGCACAAGGGTAAATATTTTATTTGGCAAATCAATTTAGTCGACAGCTTACAGACATTATTGTTAAGGATACGTCCTGTCAGGTCCTAATTAACTGACGGTCCTAAAGCTCCGTGGACCTGAGCACCACAGTTTTAAGGGCACCGAAATAAGGTAAATTTTGTTCTTTCTTCCCTCTTTTTGAAACCACTTCTTTAAAGATGCACGGAATTACTTGAGAGAGGGCCACCAAATTTTATCAGAATGTGAATCACTTTGGCTTGGTCGCAGCCTGCATCCAGTTCGGTTTCTCTTCTCTTTTTCTACCGTCAAACAGAACGAGTAACTAAATATTAACTCCACCAACAACGTTGAAAAGCGCAAAGTTGCAAGAAATTGCTAACTCATGCTTCAGGATTGCATCGAGTCCCTTTCTTACGTGAGTTTTTGGATGTAAAGATATCCGGTAAAAGCTGTTTTGCATCCCAAAAATAATGTAAAATCGATGGGTGTCTGCAATTTTTATGAACAAACTTGCACTTTTTACCTGTACGTTGTTTGCTGTTATTACTTTCACTTTTTAGCACAAAGATATTTATACTTATCTAATGCTTCAAATGAGGCAGGGAGAAGCAAAGGGATGTAAGTGCCAAAATTAGAAGTTTAGAGTTAATCACTGCAAATGGTAGGATAACCTTTCCTCTGTTTTGGGGCAAGAGAACGAACTAGTAGCCCTAGTAGGTGCTGCTATACAGTTTGATTTAGAAAAACTTTTCAATGAAAGCTTACCTAGGACCAAAACTTTAAACGCGTTTCACTCAAAAATTTAAAATGTCCACTAACGTCCCTTTGGTTCTCACTGCCGCAAATGCTCTGTTAAAAGTTCTTCATTATAGTTGGCAGAATTTCGTTCTGCACAAAATACCCCCCCCCCCCAAATATCCCCCCCCCCTTTTTTTGTGGTTTATTTATTTACTTTATTTTTAAATTTTTTAAACCAAAACGAGATATTTAAAAAAAAAACGAATTGCCAAAATTTTCAGAACATAATTATTTAATTATTTGTTTTACTTTGTATATCGGTTTACGAAACATTATTTAGCAAAAGCAGTAACTTTTAGTTTATGTAATATTCATTGTTTAGATATTAGTAAATCAATTGTTTCACTTAAAAACAAGCCATACTTGTTCAATGAAATTTTTACCAAGTGTTTGACAGTTCAAAACACTTCGGTGTAAATAATGTAAGTATAATTCATGTCTAAGTGTTTCTTCAGGGAAAGTTATTGTGTACAAAATTCATCAAAAGCTTAATAAAAACGTGAGTTAAGTTGCTAGATTTACATCAATTACCACTCCATCTGCTCAAAAACCAAACCTAGCAAAATTTTGTACTTGTTTCTGTCTTTCTCTCCCTTTTTTTTTTTCATTTTTAGCTGCCGCCAAAAGTCCTATGGCTTTTAGTTGTCAATTTGTTTTGCCGCCTCCCCCCACTTTTCAGTCCCAATAACCGCCTTTGCTACACATTAATCTTTTAAAAGTATTTACATAAATTCATTGAAAATGCTTACCTTGCCATGATTTCGCTTCAAGCACTGAAGAATATCAAAATTACTCTAAATTATCTGAAGAGAAATATCTTTGAAATCCAGTTGTCAATTGAATAGGTTCAATACGTTTTCATGAAAGGAGAAAAAAAAAAGTAAAATTCGTTTCATGCAGTTGTTCAAATTTCAAAACCTTTTTAAGAACTATATCTGCCTTAGATATAAAATATAAACGATGAAGTATTGTTTTGGTTTTCACTCAGTCTTTTTTTTATCTCACACTGACTGGTACAGCATCCAGACGTCCTGCAATCAACATCCTGAAATGAAAGGCAGTGAGATTAAACTGTGTCCTTCACATCTTGACCCAAGAGTCAAATTATGTTATTTTCTTTATGTCGCGCTCATTCAGTTGTGCCATGTTCATTTTTATTTAGAGTTTGCTTTTTACATTTCAGTTTTTTCTTTGCTGTTTTTCGGCTTCTTCCTGTTATACGTGTAGAATCAAAAAAAAAAAAAAAAAAAAAAAAAAAAAAACAAAATTGGAGAATGTCGACTTTCACCGGAAATTTTTCGTCGATGTGTTTGGTAGGTGCATGTTGATATCCATTGATCAATGCCAACATTTGCCAGATTTCCAATTTTCACAGTCATGGGCGGCGCCCATATGAAAAATTTTAAGGGCTCAGATATTTTCCCTATGGTTTAGCAGGATATGTTCCCCATAGAAACCGATTTCCGCATAGATTAGAGTTATTAAAATCTGACGTTTTTAATAACTTATTCATCAACGGCTGGAGAAGAAATGTTTTTGAAAAGAAAAAAGTATTAAAAACAAGGAAGATCCAATTTCTAAGGAGGGGCTTGAGCCGCCACTTGAAGCAATGGTTCGGTTGAACCGAACCATTGCTTCGGTCACTCGTCTGGTCTGCTAATTCTATATTAGCTACCAGTTTGTTTCGCACTCTTGGCTTCCTTAAGAGGTTTTCTATCTCCAGCTCAGTCACTTTCCTATAAAGGGGTGATGAGTGTTAATAAGCACGAAACTGCAGTCCTCGGTTGGAAATGACTGAGCTGGCGGTGTATATCACGTAATCCAATTCATTATTTAGTGTATCATCTCAACTCCCAGTCGATAGCTAGAATTGTTGATTATTTTTGCGTTCCGTCTGACTTTTTGAGGCTTTTCTCAAGTCAAATCTTAAAGTAAAGTTTTTCCACAAGATTGGCTAAAAATAAATGTATTTGGCTGATCATTTTCCATTTAAACGGAACTTAAATGTAATTAACGATTTTTTATTAATATTTATGTAGATTGGACACTTACTCACTATCCAATCAACCAGCAGAAATATCCCCAAAATTTTTGCAGAAAGATTTCAGTATAGCTAATGCATTTGGTAGTTTTTTCAACTATCGCTGTTTTTGAAGCCAAAGGTTACGTAATAATGTTTCTCACCAGGAAACATCACGAGTTCAGTAATCATGAAAAAAGTTAAAAATGGTCGCATTCGAAAGAGTATCTTTAGAAAAAAATTTGACCCAAATATTGTGTGCCCTCGTCCTTTTGTTTTTGAGATATGGGGGGTCAAAGTCTGTCGAAATCTTACGAAAATTCGCCAAATTTAAAGACTTGGCAAGAAATGGAAAATACCACGTGATTTCATCGCCTGCGTCTAGCAAGACTCTCATTTCCATTTCTGGTCATCTGCAAAGCGCGTAAACAATGTTTCGAATTAACCCTTTACTTGTGTGGGTAAAATTAAAAAGTAACTATGAAGCCTGTGAAATGGAAACTAGAGAGCTTTATCCAGAGAAGCTACAACTTTATAACGAAATTGAACGTAAGATTTAACTTTGTAATCGTGATA
This sequence comes from Uloborus diversus, assembly GCF_026930045.1. Taxonomy (NCBI): domain Eukaryota; kingdom Metazoa; phylum Arthropoda; class Arachnida; order Araneae; family Uloboridae; genus Uloborus; species Uloborus diversus. The sequence goes on from NC_072731.1 coordinate 173,589,835, forward strand.
ATAATGCATTTCAGAATTTAAGTGCATTTCAAGTGTGTTTTACTTAACTAATTTAAGTTTGTACTCTTGTAATGAAATGTGTTGTAAGTAATTAATAATTATGTACGAGAATTAATATGAATAAGTAAAAAAAAAACATGCTTATTAAAGTTTATATATTGAAAATAAAATGGATAGTTTTTGATGTTGAAAGAACATGATCATGGATTGTAGTATCCCAGCTCTTATTTATTTTTTCAAAAGTTATTATCATTCATGAAGTTTTATTGTCTGACCACTGCTAGCGAAAATGTTTAATTTAAAATCGAAAAAAATAATAATTAAAAAAAAAGAAAACAACGGATAGTAAATGTCTAAAATTTGCACAGCAAAACTAACGATGTCGGAAATTACTTCATAACAGATTCTTATCAAAAATTTTATAGTCGACGTTCATTACAACAACCCATGTAGTTCGAAAAAGTCTGTCACTGCAACTGAAAGTCGCTATAACGTAAATGCACATCATATTGCATGTTATTTAGTCATTTTTAAAAATACTGAACTCACTTTTACCAATTATGTTTCAGGTTAAAAGGGAATTCAAATACGAGCAAAATAAAGATTAATACAGTTTTTTTTTAATTTGACTTGTTAGGGGGTTTACACATAACTTGAAAACGATACACATAACGAAAAACACACTGGAAATAACTGACAGAAGTCGTTTTTTTTAAATTTGAGAACAGGGTTTGAAATCTTTAAAAATGTCGTTTTCTCAGTATTTAGATACTGTTGAAGACTTCAGATTTACGACTCTTCAAAAAAAAAAAAAAAAAAAAGACTTTAAAGTGTGTTTACCGTTTCTCTACGGTTATCATATTTTTTTTCAAAACAGTTTCATCATCGAAAAAACTCTTTCAGTGGAAATATTTCACCCGCAGAAGCATAAAAGTTTTAAACATCAGTTTTTTAACAGTCTTAAGAATAACAAAAAATTCCATTGTTTTTACAATAAAATAAATGTTTCGGGCTGTGGCGTTTTCCCCTATACAGTTGCACGTTAATATCCCGGAACACAAGCCCCTAAAAATTTCAATGTCGCAGTCTGTGCCACGACACCCCGCGCCATGGTAGTCACCCCGAGTAAAGAATTAATGCGATATTTCTCACGCGCTTTGGTGGTGACCAAATATGGAAGTGAAATGTCTTGTCAGATGCAGATGCTGAATTCGCGCCGTACCTTCCATTTCTGAACAAAACTCGCTAAATTTGGCGACTTTACTCAAAATTTCGGCAATTTTTAAGACATCATATTTCGATAACGTGGTCACGAGGGCACGTAGTTTCAGTGCCATAAACATGTTTTCCAATGCTCTTTCGAATGCCACCAATTTGGAATTTTTTTGAATTTCCTTGATCGTGATGTTTCCTGGTCAGCTTACACCATGAAAACAAAATATCGCAAATCAAAGAATTTTTTTAAAAACCTTTTTTTTTACTGTGTAAAATAATACAGCAACTAAATTAGGCAAATCCATAAAGAGCAAAAAAAACTTCTATAAATTTTTATTTTTGCACAATTTCAAACAATCGCCAAATTTTACTACTTATTTTGGCAACATTTCAGATGAAACCGTTTAGCGCCATTTTATTTTGACCAAAAGTATCTCAGCATCTGGCGACAATATTTCTATAATAAAAAATAGTAAGAAGGGGGAGTATTATCGAAGGTGTCCCAAAATGATTCTCGCAAATTTCGTAACATTTTAAACCGCACCAAGTGCCCACAACAATTGAAATTTCTCAAAATAACTAAAGCAAGTGTAAGGGGAACACGGGCGGCTATATTTTTTAAAACAGTTCGTACATCAATAGCCATACAGAGAAGGTTTTAGATGTTAAAAAAAGTACTAACAGCTAAATCTTTTTAAACATGCAAAATTTCATTTCATATTTCAGAAATTCTTCAAATTTGTATATGCTTAAATGTCGTGTTTTCGTTTCTAAATGAAAACTATTTTGTTCTTTATACTTATTGCTATTTTAGTTTTATGAGTAAGGAAGAAGCTCGATTTTCAATCATGTCAAAAAGGTTTGTTTTAAATTCTTTCGCTTAAAACAGAAAATAAGGACAAGTAACGATTGTTTCTCATAACTATTACTGAACCAGGCAACGCCGGGTATTTTTGCTAGTTTATTCTAAATATGAAAAGTAATGAAATATTGTGGCGCTTAGGCACGCTATTTCATCTAAAGTTGGAAGATGGGAACAAAAAGCGAAAATTTGCAACAATTTTAAAAAAGGTAAAGATTCTTGATACGCTTGAACAACTAGAAAGTGGGTCGAAGGTAGCACGACAATTAGGTATGAGTGAATCTTTCATACGTATAATTAAAAGTCAAGAGAATGGCAATACGTGTAAGTCCAGAGCTTAGTTTTAATATGTAGCTCGCAGAGTAGTGTTTAAGCAAAATGCAAAATATGAAATTAGAATTTGCTCTTGTATTGTAGAATATATGGAGACTCTGAAATAGGGGTTACTATAGATGTAAATGTTATGAAAGTAAATGCAAAGCTACTGTATTTAAAAATATATTAGAATGACTATCAGATTGCGCAGCATAAATCATCATCTTCAATTTTTAAGTTATAAATGTAACTTATTGTATCTACTGTATAGTACTCTTATACAGTAGAAGACCATTATAACACACACCTTGGGACCTTAAGAGATTGCAGCATCTTGCGCCTTGTGCAAGTCTGTTATCAGTTAGGCAGGCGCGACCTCAAATTGTGATTACTAAATTAATATTAAATAATTGACATTAATGATTAAATTGTGATAAAATTTGTGATCTATTAACCACTTTGGCGGCTCTAATTCAAGGAAAAATTGTAGCCATATTGCAGTAGGTTTTCGCGCGTTAGTTTCACTGCAGCACATATTGGAACTCTGCTTCTCCCCCTGAAAAGTGTCAAGATTATCTTCGACCACGCCTGCATTTTAGTTCGCACGAGTGACTTCCAATGCTCCCCATTCCTGGGCGTGTTCGACGGTCAGTTGTAGAAAGGTGTAAACAGAAGGAATTTGAAACGCATTGAAAACAGATACTTAAACGCTTGGCTTCGTTCTTCTGAAACAACATCGTGTTACTATGCTTTTCAACACAATGTGTGTATAATATTACACATCAACAATTCGACACGCGCATACACTATATGACCAAAATTACTAATTCGGTATTAGGAAACTTTGAAAAATTCAGTTTTACGGATTTCTCCAGAAATAAGAAGCTAATTCTGTGTAATTTTTTTCAAATAAAAAGTATACTCCAGTTATCATTTTCCAATAAAAATTAAGTCTATTCAGTTAGGGGACTAGCAACAATATGAGGAAACAAAAAAAAGGTTTTTGATCTTCTTTTACTGTAAATAGCTTAGAATACGCTACAACTTACAGAAATAAGTTAAATAACTATATAGAATTCATTTTTATATTTTGGTGAAAATATCACTTGAAACTACGGAGATATAAGCATTTCTTTGAAAAATACAAATTGTTTTTGACGGTTTTCGGCTCATAACACGCTGTTTTCCGTCAAACGTTACTAAACTTTCAGAATATTTCACAGCATACTTGAGAAATATAGTAATAAAATTTGAAGTAAAAGTATTGAAAATTTGATGAAATATGAACGTTTAAAGCAATTATTTTTTCACTGTGCATGCACGAACTATAAGAAAACTATAACTTTCATAATCCAAATTCCAGATAGATCCTTCAACTATTGAAAAAATTCCACTTGATATCTTTACAATTTGAAAAGTTGTCAGCTATCTAATAAGCCGAATTCTTGGATAGGCGACGAAGCATGAGGGATCGTTCGCAAATAATCCGTTTTTATCATGAATCATTTTGCACGATAAGAGGAAAGTTTTGCCAGTTTGAGAACTACCCCTTATCATTCGTTGCCTAGCCAAGAATTATTGAAATTCGGCTCATTTGAACACTGATAACTTTTTAAATTTTAATGATCTCGAAGTGTAATTTTTTTATGAGTTGTAAGATCTATCTGGAATTTGAATTATAAAGGTTATAAATTGTTATCTTTCGCGCATGCACAGTGAAAAAATAATTGCTTTAAACGTTCCTATTTCATCGAATTTTCAATATTTTTGCTTCACATTTTATATTATGTTTCTCTTGTACGCTGTCAGACATTCTGAAAGTTTAGTATCGTTTGAAGGAAAACTCTGCATGTTCTGAGCCAAATATCGTCAAAAAAAATTGTATTTTTGAAAGAAATACTTTTATCTTCCGTACGTAGAAGAGATACTTTCACGAGAATATAAAAATAAACTCTGCATAGTTCTTTTACTTATTTCTGAAATTTATAGCTTATTCCCAGCTAATTAGAATGAAAGATGATCAAAACCCCCTTTTTTGTTAACTCAATTTGTTGCTGGTCCCCTAAATGAGTATTAAGAAGACTTAATTTTAATTGGAAAATGATAACCGGAGTATATACTTTTTATGTGCAAAAAACTACAGAGCAATTGGTCTTTTATTTTTCGAGAAATTTGTAAAATTGTGAATTTTCAAAGTTTCCCAATACTTTTGGTGATATGTTTATGTTTGGTGTTTTGCTCCACAATATTAGCTACTCCTTTCCTCTTCGTAAGCGCAGCATCTGTGTCGATAAAGTAATTTATAATTTCATTTTCTTTTTAAATTTCCTCAGAAGAACCACTGAAATCTTCCTTCCCAAAGGTAGATTGAAGTTGATTTCAATTCAAAAAATGAAATTGGAAGGAAACGCCTTCCTTTTTTCAGTTCTTTCTAAATAACTTATAGTTGGTTATGTTGCAACAAATAATTCCCTTAGCTCATTCAGTTATGGAATTGCTATAGGCTTTTTATAATTACTCCCTGAAATTTTGATAAGTACATATGAGCGGCATAGCGACAGATGTGAAGTAAAATTACATTTTTCGACTTTTTTCTTTATATCTATCGATTAATATTATTGGGTAGTTTGTATCCGTAGCAGCGGCGTAGCGTAGGTTTCTGCCGCCCGGGGCAGGCACAAAATTTGCCGCCCCTCTTACACTTTCCTGCTAAATGCCCCCCCCCCCCCCACCTGAAAAACGACATTTTTAGTATTTTACAGAATGAAAACCGGATTTTATTATCCAAAACGAGTTTTACATTTTAATATAATCTTACGTCAAAACAATTTGCTTTCGATTGCACTTCTCAATGAAAAATCAAAATATCGGCTTCATTTCAATGAGTTCCATGTCCGAAAAAATGTGCACGTTGAAACAAAACATGCAAATAAATAAATAAAATAAAATAAATGTAAATTTTAAAAAAATATATACATCTCGAAGCACCGTATGTTGCACATGAGCCGACTCCACAGACCTTTAGTGGCAAACCTACCCAAATTATTTATACTTATTGAAGTTACGATCACACATACAGAGTCCGTTTTTCACGAGAAGGCACATCGTCACGCCTCCTCGAACGCAGAGTACCATTTTACGCGTCTCGTGAATTTTGATTGCGAAATACATAATTTGAATTCAAGATGTAAAATATTCAAAATTTTAAAAAAATTTATATTGCGCCCTCGAACGTGCGCGTCTTCATTTTTTCTTCTTTTTTTTTACGCCTTCTAACCATCTGTGCACCTTCGTGTTCTTTTCTTTTTTTTTTTTTTTTTTTGCACCCTTTGGTAGTCAAGGTTGGCGCTCTCTGGGGGGACCCAGTCCGCCCCGGACTGCCTGTCGATTTTTGTGATATTTATAATCCTCTTGAACGAGGTTGAACTCTCCCTTCTAGTCTTACTATATCAGCTCCAGTGATCAATAATCCACATGCATGTTAGTATCCATTATTTCGTGGTTGAACGAGAAAAATTTCTTGAGACAATATAGAACTGAAGAATAAAAAAAAAAACGTTTTTGATGTTCATTTAGTGAGACAAAATTCGCCATTCATAGCAAAGTGCCGTTAGAAAAAAACTTTTTTAATTTTAATGTAGTGTTACAGAATTTGCCGCCCCTAGCATAGTGCCACCCGGGGCGAGTGCCCCCTTTGCTTCCCCCTAAGCTACCCCACTGATTCGTAGCTCTCCCCCCCCCCCTCAGAGACATGAGTAACCTTTTATATTAGGTACACCACCATATTCCTGTGTTTCAAGGAGCCACACATTGTGTTTGCTCGCTGTGACGGAAATTTCGTAGCAATTTAATTCAAGCAATTTAACAGCAATTACCTTGGGATTAAAAAATCATTTCGCTGAAACAGAAATTTCGTTTTATTAGTATTCGTTGTAATGTGATCTCACTATATACAGTGCTGTAGTCGAGAAAAAATATTTTGAGGGATGCGCCAAACAGAAAATGTTAACATTACAATTTACATTACACTGGAATCGATTATTTCAGAAAGGGCATGTCCTTTTTTTTTTTTTCAAAATTGATTTCGCTGCGGTTTTAGTTTTACCATACTTGTATGTAGAGAAATCGACTTGTATAGCAGGGAAGTCTATCCATGTACAACAAAGCACTTTATTGAGGGGTCACATTTTTCGTTAGTGTAAGTTAGTGTTTCGTTAGTAAGGGCATAAGTCCCGGACTTATGCCCTTTCGTCACTAAACATGAATGACGGAATAGTAAGATGCACTGTGAATGTATGGCAAGATCACAGAAGAACTAGATGTTTTTGGAGTAATGAAATAAAAACAAATAACTACTTTGATCTAGCATTATTACGGTAATGGTAGGTTCGTCAGTTAGGGGGGTTAGGGAGGAGGGGATTCGAAATCACTACCTGAATAGAGATAAGGCAGAAAACTATCAGAACGAAATTCGCTAATTTATCGGGGATTTTATTATTATCACTCTACTATCTATATTACACAAAAAATCACGTGATTTACATATCCATTCTGGGGAATTGTGAATGCCTCATACAATTTTATTTTTGTAAGGAATTCGTTACAAAGTTGTGTGATACATTCTGATTGATGTAAAAGTTGGGATGTAAGTTCTAAAATGTGACACTTTTAAGCACTTTTTTTTTAAATTAATGATTTGCCTTGAAAACATCAAAAATCATTCACAATTATCGGTCAATCACAATAGTTTTCTATCTCTTATTGTTCATTAAATTTAGGTCTCTGTGTCATATATATTTGTAAGTACAAACCAGTTAGAGGTGACCTTAGACCATTGAGACAAGCTCTCCTGCTAAACACACGTGAGGTAGAAGATCCCCCAGGAGCGACCCCCCATTGATAAGAGCTATTGTGTATTGTGAATGTGCTCGCTCTTTCTACTCATGCCTTTCTTTCAAACTAGAATAAGTAGAAACTGAATTCCTTATCGATTTCAACATCGGGTGCAATAAGGTGCTTTTCATGTTTTCTCGAAAAATCCTATATCTCAGGGCTTCGCAACCGGTGTGCCGCGGCACACTGGTGCGCCGCGACAAGGAACCCGGTGTGCCGCGGTATTTTCGTAGTTATATAAAAGGAAAGAGACGATGTATATTATTTTAAAGTTACGACCGAATAGCGTTTGTATCGTTCTGTAACTCCTCAATTCACCCTGTCGATCTTGTGCAATAAGACATACCCACAAGGGGAGAGGCGGGATTTGCTGCCTCACCTCTTTTAACTTCTTGTGATCCTATTACTTTCAGTTTTTGAAAACGGATTCTAATTTCCACGAAATCAACTAATTATGCAGATTTTTTTCTAAATCTTTCGCAAACGGGATTATCGCCCTCCTTTTGGCAGGGATCGTGCCCTCCCGCCCAGAATTTTAGCCACAGCTTAAACTTTTGTTTTCCTCTTTTCCGATACTAATTTCATTTTATCGTAGTTTCTCAAAGCTTGGTTCTGAGACTTAGCAAACTGGAAATTAAAACCATATACTGTTTCCACCATCGTGAAGCTCTCATGGCAAAGATCTTACCAGATGAGCTGAAGTCTGCTTTGACTGAAGTCGCGAAAATCGTGAATTTCATAAAATCGAAGACACTTAATTCTCGCCTTTTCTCCGTATACTTTGTGAAGAATCGAGTGCAGATCACCACTCACTTCTTCATAGAAAAATTCGCTGGCTTTCATGTGGTAAGGTACTATCAATAATTTTCGAATTGAGGGACGAGGTACGACAGTTTTTGATTTTAAATACGAAATGCAGTACACCAGTTTGTTGCAAGACAAATATTGACTGGGAAAACTAGCGTACATGGCTGACATTTTTGAGCACCTTAACAAATTGAATCGGAAAATGCAAGGACAAGGAGAGAATTTGGGTTACATTTATGGACAAGCTAAATAGGTTCAAGTCAAAATTTCAGCCGTGGAGAGAAGTAAAACTTGGCTCATTGGACATGTTCAAACGAACAGTCAACATGGTATGTGAAGGAAATAAGGAAATGGCATGGAAGAAAAGCTGCTGAATGTGGTGGCAAAGCATTTAATCACACTTCAGGACAAGTTTATGCACTATTTCAATAATACTGACATAGAACAAGTACGACTGATTCGCGATCCATTCTCTTCATCTGCGGATGCATCAGTTAAAGACCTTTCTTTGAAGGCGCGAGAAGAATTTATGGACCTCAAGAGCGACCGTACTCTTAAACTTGGATTGAGCGAAGTGTCTCTGGACGAATTTTGGTTGCTGGTTAAGAATGAGTATCCTACCATCTCTTGTCTTGCTATTGATGTGCTGCTACCATTTTAAACTACATATTTTTCCGAACTGAGCTTCTCAGCCCTCACACTTATAAAAAAAACAGCAAGAGATCATCTCTAAAGAGCCTGGATCAAGAACTTCGTGTAGCTTTTTCTAGCATAGAGCTGAACATCAAGCGTCTTTGCTCCTCAAGGTAATCTCAAGTGTCTCATTAGTGTCAAACGGAAGTTAGGTGCTTGGTTTTAATTTCTTGCTTGCTTCTTTCTTGAAAAATTATTTGATAAATCGTTTAACAGCACTGTGCACTTTAATGACATGTTTGACAGAAATGCTTTGAAACATATGAAGCATAATTTTCTGTTAAATCTGATATAGGTAGTTTTGTTGTTCATTATCAACCTCAATACATTCAAAATATTTCTTTTTATTCTAAATAAATTTAAATACACTACGTTAGTCATAATTGTTTTATTCATATAAAAAAAAGTCCCTCCTCCCGTCCTTTTACCTGTGAATAATAAAAACATTTCTATATTACCATTGCGAAATTAAGTTCAGTGTGCCCCGTTGATCTAGAAATTTTTTAAGTGTGCCGCAAAGTAAAAAAGGTTGAGAAGCACTGCTATATCTCACACTTCCCCAAGAAAGCTATAGAAAAAATGCTAAAGAAAAAAAGCTGTCTCTTTTAGAACAGAATTATTTCTATATTAATTTCCCAAGAGCAAAAAAAAAATATTTTCTCTTAAAATTTGTTGCTTCTTAACCAACTAATTAATTTATAAATGAATTTCATATTTTTTAAATTCCTCATTTAAGATCATTGTAAAAGCCCAGGTATATATTAATAATATATATTTGCACTCTCATAATTAATGAATAGTCTGCTTATGATCATGCTTTTATGTTACGACAACCTTCCAAATCAAAAACATAATTCTTGTATCGTTACACCTATTAATACTGGTAACCTTACTCATTTCTTTTTACAGAGCACATATGCTTCACGGGCCGTAGATCAAGGGAGGATGCAGACAAACATTTTAGGGGGAGGGGTGATCAAAGTGATCATGCTGAAAAACATTCAGTTTTGGTAATGAAAAATTTCTGACACTGTTTGGGAGTCAATAAAATGTATCAAATCGACAAAGAACATGGCACCTAGAACTGCAATTTTTTTTAATAATTAATATCAGAAGCAATGAAAGGAAGAATTATTTCAAATATTTACTTAAACAAATAATTAATAGACTAAAAATTATTAAAGATGACAATTTTATTCATGAAGCATCTGAACACAATGCGTATTGATATATTTTCATGATATGCTACATTCATCCATCTAACTCGTATGCAATTATTAAATTATGATCACGTAAAATAATGATGAATGGATAATAGTGTCAAAGGTTTAGGGGGGTGGTCATACCCCCATGACCATCCCCTTGAAATCTGCCCTTGCCGTAGGCTGGGCACCACCACTGCGCTAACTTCTGAAGAAGATGAAGAAAAAAAAGATTTTGAATTAACTATTGAAATAAATGTTTCCCCGCACAGGTTCTAATATTTCTGTGATAACTTTCAGTCTTGTAAAGTAATAGCAAATGAACTGATTTTAAAAAGCTCACAGACATGTTATCATCAGACTCAGAACTTCAGTTAAAGATACAATTCCCTTCAGGAAATCAGACAAATGATAATATGTGTACAATCTAAAGGACAATAAATCCTCTTCTTTGGATGATGTGTAACAGGTTTTCAAACACACATATAGAAATAAATATGCGACATATGTGTGTGTAAGTGTACAAGTTATCATCTCTTAGTCAGAGCTTAGGAAGAGTTATAAGTATATTATCAAACTTTGCCGCATTCAGTAGTTGTAAATTCACACTATTTGGGATCGTCAGTCTAGAATAGTCATAACAAAACTGGATGCAGTAAATATCTCATATAAGTCGGCACTTCCTTCACATTGGTATCTAAAATTGGTTAGCACGCCAGTGAAATGTACTTGTGCCCCGGATAAATGGCGGTTGAGCTGTGATTCAACCGCCTCGGCCAGAAACAAATTATGTTGAAAATTTTCTTTTGCAATTTGATATATATTTTTTTTTAATTCAAAATTGTACTTTTTGATATATCATCCTAGGTTTAACGATATCCTTGAATTAAAAATAACTTTTTTCAGTCCCTTGAAAATCGCGTACGTTTGGGGTTATGCTGTATTTCAAACGAGCTTCCAATATATGCATGCTCTCACTGCCGGATAAGCGCAAGGCGTCATGCCCATAGTTACAGTACTGTTAATATTGGCCTGTTGGTGGTTCGAAGTCAAAAGATTATCTACTGCAGAGATAATTTATTGTTCCAACCAGTGTTGAATTTCAACCAAATCAGATTTCTTTTCTGCTAATCTAAAATTTAGTCGCGAAAAAGTAGGTATAAATCCAGAGATCACTAGATATGATCAGTAAAGCTAAGAGACGATGAATTTTCTGCTTGTTTCGGGCAAGACTTGATTCAAAATACTTGTTATAGATGGTAATTTGTATTTTTTATTTTTAACACGGTCAAGCTTAAAACTTAGATGCTAATTTTATTAGGTAACAAGAAAAGTTTAATTTTTTTTCCGCTTCTAAACATGAGTGTGTCGCTGACGCGAAACCAAAGCCGTCCCCCACCCCCCCCCCCCCAAAAAAAAATGCTCAACTTTATACTTTTTCCTACCCTCAATACGGGCGTTAAGTCAGTTTACGCAATTGGGGCGAGGTGGCGAATAAAAGGTACATAATATTAGCATGTCTTTAAAATGTTATTATTTAGGAAAAAAGTTTGCAAGCTTCAAATATACAATATTAGTTTCGGCCAAAAAACGAACTAATAATCATAATATAAAATATAGTTTTGTTTTATTTTTTGAACACATTGCATAATTTAAGTCTAATTAATTTGAAATTAGTATAACTTGAAACCTGAATTTCTCCAATATTTTTGCTAAAATTGTTTATATTATTATTATTATTATCATATATATTGTTTCTCAAACGCTTCTTTTTTTTCGGTGGGAACGCCATAACTTCCTCGGTACTTTATCAAACCAATTGAGGCATCATTTAAAAGATTTTACACCCCCTTCCCCCTTCGAAAACTTAAGAAACAACTCAAAGTTTGGTTCTTTTGTCCAAAAACACCAATTTTTTCTGTTTTTTTTTTTTGAATTTTATTACGCAGTAGTTTACTTTTCAACGCGCCAGAGCAAATGTTATAATTTCAAGCACCTATGAAGAGAGGAGAAAAGTGGAAATAGCTTCTTCATTGTAAGAAAATTCCTGAGCGTCACAGGTTATTTCCGAGCAACATTTTAGAATTTAACGGGTTTCCATCAGTTTTCTGCGAAAATCCAAGTTGTTCGGCCAAATGGTTTCCAGAATTGCTTCAAGTTGCAGGAATGCAAATTTCTTGCTGTTTTGAAAAAAATATCTTTAGCTACCAGCATCAAAATATACTCAGCGTTTTTATTAAGTTCTTATTGAGCTTGATCATTAAGCCTTAAGCTCAACTATACGGTTTATCCAGATTGAGGGGATAAATCAGGGAGCTAACAAGCTAACATAAATAAGTTATCTTAGAGAGTACCTGATTTCTTCCAAAAACGTCATTATCTTCTATTGAGAAGGTTTCTGAATACTTCAGAAAGATTCTATGTTAATTTCCGAAAGGGTTACTGACTTTTAGCGGGAAACTGTTGTGCTTTTTTTTTCCTTGATATGTTACTGCCAGAATTTAAGCACATTAGCTGCGCATTATTTTGTAGGAACGTTTCGGAATATTCTTCACGGTTTTAAAGTGCATAAATATTTAGAAGAAATCATAGGTTCTGATTTTTTTAATCTAAATTTGAGCTTCAAAATATTAAAATAATAAAATCATTTCTAACCATATATATAACTGTAAATCTGATATCGTCAAATTTTCAAACTTTTTATTGCTCAAAAACGTAATACCTCATAAGCGAAAACCAATGCAACAAAATTAGGGTTTAGTTTCGTTAAAAATGCTATTATATTGCTTGAACTCCATTGCAGCTAAATTTCCGTTACTGCGAATAAAACTTTCGGTCCATTGAACTCTTTATACGAGTTAAAGATTTACCATGAAAATTACTATAAAAGCATTTCTGCGAGATTTTTCCAAGCACACTCAAATTACAGAAATAATATCTTAGTTCTGCAATAACTGAAGAATTAAGGATGACAAATTTTTCATTCCAGTTTAATCAATTTTGATTGCATAATTTATAAGACCTTTCAGAGATTTTTTTACATAATCAAACTTATTCAAATATTAAAACTGCCATTATAAGTAATTGTAAAATGTTTATATACTTTCATTCACAAACTTGCAAGCATAAAAAACTATAAATTCCACATCCTACAAGTATTTCAAAAGAAACATAACAGTTTAAAATCATGCTCAAGTGATTCCTGACTGGGGAGAAATTGACACGGAAAGGGTGGACAAAGGAGCGGTAGATGCCTTTAACGCCCATACTGTTCGTCAATTCCTTCACCCTTGAGTTCCCGCGAGGGGAAAAACTGCTGGTGTTCTGCAGGAAAGCCGAACGCTTCGAACGTAATATTACGTCGCTGCCGCTAATGACATATAAATTCGTTGACGTAATATTACATCGCAGCCGCTTGAGTGGTTAATACCTACAACGTTGTTATTTGAATCGACTCGGGTGGCTTCATTGTTCATTTGGATCAATGGTCCTTTTTTTTTGAAATGTTCAATGAAAAGAATAAAGTAAGAAGGAATGAAGGAGGAATAATATATATATATATATATATATATATACAGTCGGATCCCGACTTACGCGAGGGATGCGTTCCAAGACTCTTCGCGTAAGTTGAAATTTCGCGTTGTGGAAAAGTGGTGAATATGATTTTTTTATTAACATACCCAATCATTTTAGACATTTTTAAATGCCTTTTAAACTGTTTTAGATCATTTTAAAACTATATCACCATTTCTTACATTAAGAACTGAATTTCTACCATATTTTTGAAAAAGCTGCATTGTTTAACATAAAATACTGTTACAATGCACAAAATCAATGATCAATGGGAGAGACATACATAACAAAAAAAAAAAAAAAAAAACGGTACGTACTGTATGTGGGAATAATAAAGCACTCTACTACAGTAGAAGATCATTATAACGCCGACCTATATAACGCAATTCTCTATAAACCGTACAACTTTCCAGAAGTAAACAATAGGTTTTGAAGTTTAAAAAATACCTCTGTTTCGTTATGCAAACATAAAATTTGTTATTTTGAAACAGTTTTTCCATCTTTCCATCTTAATCCAAAGCTTTTAAATGGAAATTAGTACCCCCCCCCTTACAGTAAACAGAAAATACCAGATGACTCTTGCAAATGCAGCTGTTATGCAAACCAAGAAGCTAGCAGAAGTACAGGATAATGCACTGTCTTTTGATTGTGAAAAATATTTATTTGTGAATAACTAATTGTAAAGTTGGTGCTTTAATACTCATTGCAGATAAAACTCATATTGAAGTGCTAATATAGAGACATATTCTGAACATTAGTTTCAAAATTTGTGAAATGATCTATATAACGCAAAAACCTGTATAACGCAAAAGCTCTAATACGGGCGGGTATCATGCTTGATTGGAAATGCTCAGCCAGTGCCTCGCTCTGCTATTTTATTTGTGAACTACTTTTGAATTAGAAGTGGCAAATTCAAATTTGGATATGCGCCCTTTTGATATGAAAGTGAATGAGTGGATATACCGGCAAATAAGGGATAAGTTCCACTTTGCTGTAAAAGACCTGGCGAGAAATAAGGGAATGGATATACACCGTTTAGGTGGTAAAACCAATGTTTACGCATTTTTTAACAGTAGAAATAAACCTCTTCGAGAAGAATGAAATTCATGGGTCGATAAGGCTTATACTAGAGATTCTAAAAACGAAAAAAAATACGTTTTTTTCTTCCAAAAGTGGATATAATAGTTCGTTTTGAAAGTCAACTACTCATTTTACGCAAAATGTGTTGGGCAACACCCTCCCCAAAACAAAAGTCTAGCTACGGCTGTGACTGAATTTTATGGCAGAAGTTTCTCACGTTTATATCATACATTTCATCCCATGCGTCGACTAATTTATTGATGATTTTTTATTTATTTATTTATTTTTTTTTAAAGTTTTGGGGGAAAGATAAAACGGAAAAATAATTTCTAATTTTACATTTCTTATTAAACACTCTCTTTTTTGTTTTGTTTCTAAATTTTTCCTCTTATTCGTTTAAAACATATTTATTCCTTATTTTCTGTTTTATTTATGTACTTCTGTTTTGTTTTAATATCACCTTCAACACGTCATTTATGCTTATCTTTTAGCCATCATATGTCAATACTTAATAATTTCAGATGGGAGAAAGTACTTTTTTAACTTTCAAGTTGTTTGTAATTGAATGATTTGAATGTAGTTTCTTTAGTTGTAAAAGGATGTTTAGTACTTGGTGCTAAGAGGGAGAGAGGAGACGATTTCGTTAAAACTTCAGTAAAGGACATTTAATTGAGCTACTTTGTCAAAATGAATTATGAACAAAACTTGCTGAGCTCCATTGAAAAGAAAAGTATCGATTCGACAAAATACGAAAGAGAAAAATTAATGTGGCAAAACAGTCTAATAAAATGCGAACTTTAGAAAATCATGATTGATAAAAAATAGAGTTGTTTTACACGTTTCAATAAATGAATCCCATACTTCGAAACGTTTATTTTTCTATCGATCTTCCGTTAGCAAATCTTATCAAACGTGTACATAGATAATGCGATAAGAAATTAATTTCATGGCCTGAAGTACAGTTTTGTAACTCTATCTGTAAGAACGACAGAAACTTCAAATGCAGTTTTTATTTTGATTGATTAATGCTAGAGTAACACGATCCGAGCTGTGGTTTTCTTGGAAGAACGTTTGGTATATTTGCAGAACTATGTCAAGGTGAGGATTTTGTTCTAACTATTAAATAAAGAAATAAATAAAATAAATAAATAAATATTTTTAAAAAAATAACTAAATGGACAAATAAATAATGAAAAAAAAAACACCTATCTAGTATAAAAAATAAATTTAAAAAGCTAAGGAATCAGGAGGTATCACACCATAAATTTCGACTTTCACAGCCAATAAATAAATAATGTAAAAATATAAAAAAACAAAACAAAATGTTACTGCTCCTAACTTCGAAAACTATACCTAAGACGTTCAGAGAAATATTGGATTAAGTCATTCATGAACTAGATCTGTTTTAGCTCAGACTGCGTCATGTTATAAAAGCCCAAAGTGCTTTGTGTTAAATGAGGCGTTCAGAACTTCAAGATCAAGTCGTTGATAGACATGATCTACTTAAACCCTGAAAGCCCAATACATGCTTCATATTTTACAAAGTTTTGGAAGAATTAAGACGTGAACTACGAATAGTGGAAATTTATAAATATTGCAGCTTTTACTGCTAAAAACTATATGCGCGTAGAAAACATACTTTCCAAAAGAAGACAAAGAAGTATCAAGTTTCATCTGCACAAGACATCTAGTAAAAAAATCTTTTTTTTTTCTAATTAAAGCTGTTCCTGACATTTGCCACACACAACACATATTGAAATTTTAATATCAATACCAAAAAGTTCAACCAACAATTATGAAATATCTTCGAAACTAGAGATTTGACTTAGTTTTGAGTCCACATATGTAGGTTTGGATCATCTAGAAAATTAAAACCAACGATTTACTTCTTTAATCCAAATATCACCTTTAAGAATGTTTTTGAGAGTAACTGGCATTAAAATTATCTATTTTGAGTGAACAGGTAAATCGGTAGGTACCAAAACAAAAGTGGTAGCCCGTTTTTGGACAACTTCCATCAATAATTTTCAGACCGAGTAATGAAATACTTTTCCAAGCACAGCAATGTCATGCTATTTTTTTTCAACAAATTTGACCCTACTCCCCCTTGTCACAATGTGCCAATTCGCCTAATCCTTTCCCAGTTTTGTCACATGTCACGCTGCTTTTAGTAAGCATATGGTTATAAAAAATGCTTGTTGCCTCTTCACTCCACAGTATGAAACTGTCTCAATTTCACGAAAACATTCTCCCCACCAAGCGTGACATCATTTATGAACAACCCCTAAGGCAGAACTACAAGCAACTACCAATCAGCTCGCCTACGGCATCCAGATACTGCAGTTTCAGGCTTTCGGACAATCATTGATGTGCTAATTTAAATTTAAGACTACAAGTATGAATGTAATTTTTGTGTTAATGGGTTATATCTGCCTCCAGATCGCTCATGGCTTTTTAGACTGATGGTCACAAAAATGCGTGTAATAACAGGATATGAACGTCGCAAGTGAGCGGATGGGTATTTTCACACATTATGCTGCATTTCTTGGGCAAAATCGAATTTAGAATATGACAAATTGATTATATGACTCTAATTTACCTTGTATTGATCATAGTATTCACTTTTTAAGAATGCTTAAACATCATTTATATTTCATCACAGTGAAATAAATTAGAAGCTATGTCTTAATGCTTAGCAATTATAGCATTTTGTTCATAGAATGAGCTGTCAAATTTTTAAATCAAACTTGCATAAAACTGTCTTATTAAGTATGTAAAAAAAATTTATTTGTGTAAATTAATAAGGGGTTTTCATAGAAGGAGCTTTCAAACTTTTGTATTTTTTTAGTCATTCTCTCATAAAATTGGCTTATAAGTTCCTGACACCTGCTTCAGAATCAGGCGACACACTTCCTCCAATAATATTTCTACATGGAGTAACATTGTCCAAGGAGCACTGGTTTGATATTCCACAAGTTATTTGCAATGAGACGAGACGCAAGGTAAGTTAGCAGTGCTTTAAAATAGTTTTTTACATACCTGTTATTTTCTTGTTGGTAAAAGTTGGTATATTCCACACAACTATGCCTTTCTTTTCCGTTTAATCTTCTTGCCCTCCTTCTCATTAACTTTAGAAATCTTCTAGGTGGTATCAGAGGCATCACTGTGACCTTCCAACAATGTACTTATTCGGCAAATTTTGTCTAACGATTAGGCAAATTTGAAGACATAGTTGCAATTTTAAAATGCCCGAATGTCCCTTTTCATCAAATATACTTGCGTGCATACACGTGCTTTATCAGTCGGCAAAATTGCGCTCTTTATTTGGTGAACGTTTGCATAGATCGCTTCATAACCATCAATGATTCTAACGCAGCACAATCGCATAATATTAACAGTTCCCAAAAGTCATTTGTAGCAAATCAGTAGTTGTCTAAATAATTAAAACCGTTGCCTAAAAAAGTAAAAAAAATAAAAATAAATAAAGGTCTCTTTATTACCTACTTAACGAGCTGATGTGTGCATCACATGACTTCCTTTTACACCAATTTAATGCTATTTCCCTATTATTGCAATTTTAATGGGATTCTCTCTCTAACTCTTTAAATATCACTAGCAATGGCCACATTGAAAGCAGATTTAAAAAAAAAAAAAAAAAAAAAATCGCCAAATTTTTCGCCAAGTTGGCGACAAAACTTGGCAACCAAAAGACTGGCGATATATCGCCGAGTGACCGCCAAATTATAACACCACTTGAGTCTGCATCGAAATTAACAATGATTTCCCCCCAAAAAGGTGCAAAAGACCCCTTTAGAAACACCCGAATGCAACCAAAATAGGAGGTGCACAACTAGACCCCACTACGAGTCTATGTACCAAATTTCAACTTTCTAGGACATACCATTTTTGAGTTATGCGAGATACATACGCACATACATACAGACGTCACGAGAAAAGTCGTTGTAATTACCTCGGTGATGGTCAAAATGGATATTTTGCGTGTCTATACATTCTTAGGCACTTTTCCGCATGTGGTCGAATCGAAAAAAAAACTCGACATTCATTTGGGGGTGAGCAAAATGGAAATTAAGGGCGATTTTTGAGTGAAAATTTTTTCGCGAATACAATACTTCCTTTTTTGTAAAAGGAAGTAAAAAAAAAGTAGTCTATTACATTGGTGTTTACTTTTAAAAACTAAATACATTGCAAAACTAATCAGTTAGTACTAAAAAATTATGTTTTGAAAGAGAAAAAATATAACAAAAACCCGTTAATATTTATTTATTTTTTAAATTAACGAGCAATAGTGTGCAGGTATAGGCAATATCTATTTAGAGACCACGGTTAATATACTGTCAACTGTGTTAAGCCCAAAAGAGTCATATTAAAAACAGACTTTATTTATTTTATTTTTCTGCTTTCAAAAAATTTCAAAAAGTGCATTTAACAGGTTTCTGAATACTAACAGTAAACTAAGTAATTAAAAAAAGAAAGAAATTAGCTAGAAACCCCTCGAACGCTGAAAATACTACTAAAAAGAAGATTTCGCTATTATGGTGATATTTGCAGCGATATAAGACTATTTTTTAATTTAAATAAATTATTATAATCCAAACAAGGGACGATTGATTTACAAAGATATATGCATTTCACTAATCTGTATTGATGCATCATAACTTTTTTAAATGCTTCACGTGAATTGTATTTTGTTGCTAAATACTTAAAGAGTAAATCTCATATTTGTTCTTGCAGGCCTACGTATTGGACGCCAGAAATCATGGTGATAGCGAATGGAGTGACGAATTTAATTTTGAAATCATAGTAGATGACTTACTACATTTTATGGACCAATTAAATATTCCAAAGGCTTTTCTAATTGGTCACAGTATGGGAGGTATAACAGCTTACAAAACTGCTTTAAAGAAGGTACGTAGAAAATATTCCTCAATGGAAAAATATCTTTTAAGATTTTATACTAACTAAATTTTATAATTGAAGTAATATTTTCTGATTTAATTCTTTTCCAGTGTCAGAAAATATAAATTCATTGTCAATAAAGTAAAAGTTATATTTAAAGTATGTAATAATAATTAAATCACTTATAAAAGCAGATACCATGAACTTCTAGGATATTTATACAGGGCACGAGACAATGGAAATAAAGTGTTATGTTATAAGAAGCCTGAGGTAAACGCACAATAGGGACGTTTAATAAATATTAGTGCTCATTAACGAGTAAGGTGAAATATTTTTTTAATGGTGAAAAATGTTAAGCCCAATTATAGCGTGAGTCATTAGTTGAAAACAAAATCACAGATGTCACTGTCATCTTAAATCTGATTCAAAAATTAAAAAAAAGGCTTCTCTTTAAAATTCATTTATGCTCGGATGAAACCAAAAAATAGATAAGTACGAAACAATAGCGAGAAATATCTTGGATGAATTATGGCCTTCAGTAGAAAAAAATAACTGTTACTGGCACCAGCCATGAAATTCTTTGTTCTTATGGGGTCCATTTGATTCATCATGAATTTGTAACAGAATTAATTAGCTAAGAAGAAATTAACAGAAATCAGGTACTTTTTGCAACCAAATTTACAAAAACAAATATATATGCAGTTATTTAGATTGACACTAATGTCTCAGCAGATGATCAGTTTTTTTCTAGCATAATTGCAAAACTTTTGGTGCCATATCATCCAAGGATAGTTTAAGAAAGTATTCAAGGAGGGGGCGATGTATTTCTCAGACACTTAACCCTTTTAGAATTCCCAAACCTCTGTCCCCTAACATCACTGAAGATTATCTCAAATTAAGTTTTTTTTTTTTTTTGGACTTTTGTTTCTAAAAAAATACGGAGTGTACATCTACCTTAACATCATCAAAAGTGTCCTATAATTGCTTATTTTGAACTTCAATTAAAAAACTTTTCCAGGGAAGAGCCCACAAAACCCATCTAAGATAATCTAAAATTGGGATTTTGGAACTTTGAAAAACTTCCTAAACAAAGTGCCGATCCCTATCAGTAGTGTTAAGAGATATGCTACAAATGCGTTTTCAAGGCCATAATTCTGAAAAAATTCCAAAATAATAAATTCCGAAATAATTCTAAAAGATAATCCCTCTTTTTCGTAACATTATTGAAGATCGTCTGAAATTCTGTTTTTGGAACTTCAGTATTGAAAATATGCGGAGGGAGGGTTCCTACATCTTGGGGGCTCAAGGAGGGGGCGATGACCCTCATTGCCCCTCCCTAGTATAATCACAGCCTGTGACTCAAGATGTAAAAATAATTTATTTTGCAATGAATTCCTTCTAAGTAATATATATATATATATATATATATATAATAAAATTAAAAAAAAAACCAAGAGTGATCAGTTTCACTTTTAAACTCAAAACATTTCCTTTGACCTTTTTTTACATTATAAGCTAGTACAATGTTTTGCACCTTTGCAGCCTGATAGAGTCGAGGGTATCATTGTGGAAGATATGCTGGTAAGGAAGTTGCCTAAGCATCTTGTTGAAGGACCAGTTGCTTATATTAAAGCTGCAAGAAGAGCCATTGACCTTGTTCCACCTGACTTTGATGAAAATGGAGCACACAAATGTATTTTTAGTCAAATTTCCAGGGACATTCCATCTGGTTTTGTAAGTATATATTAAGAGAAAAGGACACAAAAAAGATTGACAAAAAAAATCCTCTAAAATTTTTCACTTAATACTTACTGTCCAACCACGGATTGCATGGAATTTTCATACGTCCAGATAAGACGAATCTGTGTGAATAAAGGGGAAAAGTAAAAACTTGATGAGCGTATTACGCTCACATGACTGAGACTCAAAGTCTGCAAAAGCTGGCATCGCTAAAAAAATAATAGATTTGTCCATTTCCGGCTGTAAAACGGATGTTTTCTTTCCATACAATCCGTAGTCAGATAGTATAGACTCTTTGGCTTCTCAGCTCCTACAAAAACTTTGTACTATATAATCAGAAGGAGTCTATAAATGTGTTTGATTCGCATGAGTCAGTACAAGAAACTTTATTAAGTAGTTTCCGAAAAGAATGAAAATAACAGATAATTCTAAAAATTTTACTCAAATGTAAGTTTTAAGAAATTGAAAAAGTGAACAGAACATTTGTTTACTTCAACTTAATTTCAGAAAAAGGGGTAAACTCAAATGTGTACGCAGGAGTATACATTCTGAATGTATACTGCCTAGATACCTGCCAACATCTACTGGGAAAAAATCCAATAGATGACCATGACGGATTTTTTCTTATTATTCAGAGAAGAATATGGATTTTTTATTTTCTTCTTAGTACAACCAAATGTTCCTAACATCATATACACAATCAAGATAAATGATCAAAATCCAGGAGTCTCTCGGGGAAACCAGTCGAGTTAGCAGCATGCATTCATAACCTCAAAAATTGAGCCAGGAAAAGTTTTTTCTACGTACTATCCGCGTCACGATGGCGTATAATATGCAGGACCTAAAATCGGCCTGAAGAAAAAAAAATTCTCATAATCCGTAGATATTACGATGTAAAAAAAGGAAGTTTTGATTTAACATACACGTTTAGCAACAAAATTAAAAAATGTGAAGAAGTAATAACTTTTAAGGTATAATAAAAAATAATGATTTCTTCATGAAATCGTGATTATAGTACCCTAATTGCTTAAAAACAGAGTCAAAACAAAGGAGTAAACGGTCTAATCTTGTGCAAATGAAGGCTTCGTCCATAACTGTATGTTGTTTATTTTACATAGCCTGAATCGTGTTAGAGGAACATTCAAGCTACGTAAAAAAAAAAACAACCTATAGGCACAGAAAGAACATTCAACCTACATAAAATAAACAACATACAGGCAGCAGTAGCGGTCTCCTAGTGAACCCTACCGTAAATATTAATGTTGTTGTGAAGTTCCCATGTAGTCTATTTTGAGGAAAGGTGTAAGTTGAAGGGGGGGGGGAGGAGTGATTTTTTTTAAGGCAATTGAAATTGAGATGTTGCTATTTAAGCACTAGTTAGGTTTTTAAAGGATGAAAAATAAAGCTTTGAATGTAACGTCTGAGAGCAATTTCAGTTTCAATAAAAAAGATATGCAAAGATTATACCTCAGATCAGACCTAGATCCTCAACAAAACGACTAGTCAAAATTAATTTATTAACTGTTGATTAAACCCAAAATTTAGGTTGAAATTCAAATGAGGAATTTTTTTATGAATAAAATATTTCATTTACTTCATACAAGGAAGTAAAAAAAAGTATACATGTCAACTGTTTGCTTGGAATTGAATAAACAAATTAATGTCATTTCTAAAAGAAACTTATGACACACTTTTACATTTCCACAAATCTTACTAGTAAAGCAGATGCACTTAATTCCTCATTGTTCATGCTTGTAATAAAAAAAAAAAAAAGTTTATCATTTTTTGTTAATTCATTTAAATTGTTTTCTTTAATCAATGGAAGTAAAAGATGCATTAGCTAAAATCTTGTTAATTTTTCAGAATTCCATCCAAATTTCAGAGAGCCATAGCATATATATATATATATATATATATATATATATATATATATATATATATATATATTTTTGACAGTTTAAAAATCTGAATTAAGAATAAATAAAAAAGGTTGTGAAGAAAACAGTGAATTTTACAAAATTTTTATTACATCACATCATTATTTTAAACACCCACACGAAACTGGATTGGATTTTAATATAATATAAAAAAACCTTCTTGATTAAAGAAAAGACTTTTGAATGGGGTAGAAAGTTTACATTAAATTTTGAAGCTAAATGAAGCATATATGTCTCTTTTAGTATTTTCTTTTATAATGGAAACATAGCCCTTAGTCTGTGTGAAGATTTTCAAAAATACAAATTAATTGTAAGTGGAGAATGGTAATAAGATGAAATTTTTTAATGTGAATCCAATAAATACTATTCAAAATACCCATAGGACACAAAAGGAAAAAGACAATGTATCAAAGCTGATTTATTTTTGTCAATTATGCACAGACAGAATTCAAATTGGATGGGCCACATTATGTGCCTTGAAAAAAGTAGCAATCAAAAGAAATAGCATTCCTGGCCAAACCATATTGTACTAGAAGACATGGAAGGCCAAAGTTGAGCTGAGTGGAAGTGATTGAAGAGCACTATATTGTCTTTAGATCAGAGAATTGCAAGAGTTTAGTTTAGAATGGGGGGAGGAGCTGGAGATGACTGGTACAGGAGGCCTTGGCCCACTCGGGGCCTGATGCGCCAACAATGATGATTATGACTTCTTCATAGATTCAAATGAACAAAACAAGTTCAAAAGAGTTCATATCTATTATGTTGGAGAAGTTAGGGTTTAAAAGCAATCATAATAATCAGAAAAACCTTTAAACGTAATTTAACTGATGCAAGTAATTTGCCATTCATTTCTATCAGCCCTTAAAATGTATCAATCTTCTTATCATTAATTTGTATATTTTTAATTTAATATAGAAATATATACTTTAATCATTTTTTCAGGTCAATGAAGAGCAAAGCCCCTACTTAGATTTAAAGCGCAGCTCCTATGGTCGTTGGGCCTTTAAAGGAAACATGGAGGTCTTACAAAAAGCACTGGAGAATGAACAGACTCTGATGGAAGACCCATCAGGGGAGTTTCGTGGACCTGCGTGCTTTATTTATGGTGGATTTTCGCCATTTTTAGGGTAAGTTCTTTAAAAGACTGAGCCTAACTCTGATAAAAGTAAGTTATTGATTAGTTCAACGCTACGGACAAGGAAGATGAGTGACAAGACGAGTTTTATTCAAAGAAATTTTCCATCCTTCCCCTATATGTTGTTGATTTAAAATGGCTTGATCTGCTTCAATTAGTATGTGTTTGAGTCGTCGATAGCTCAGTTGGCAGAACTTTGGACTGTAGCTGGGGAAACAGAATTTAGTATGCATATGTTTGTATGATTTGTTCACCTATGAGAGGAGTAAATCCTACTTGGTGTAGGATTTAGGACATGAGTGTCTGTATGCAGAGCAACCCTTGTTTGACTTTCTGTTTTTCATATATACTAGCTTTTACCCGCGGCTTCGCTCACGTTGATGTAGATTTTTTTTTAAATTGATTCAGGTTAATGGTCAACACAGGCAGAGGTCAAACAGTTACTAACAATTGGTTTGTCTCCAGTTTCGCCAACATTTCAAACTTCCTACTCCCGTTCAATGTATCAAAAGGTATAATTAAAACTGAATAATAGGTGGGTGGTTTAAATGAAATATCGGCAAAACTGGGGAGACATCCAAAAAAAAAAAAAAAAAAAAAACACAGAATATAAATCAGGAAAACGTATAGGAGTAGTAAAGAAGTTAGTACAGGTAATTCTTAAAAATTCCAATTCGAGTGAGGTCAACAGTCTTTATCTTTACTAATAATAAAGCTGAAAGTCTCTCGGTCTGGATGTCTGGATCTCTGTGACACGCATAGCGCCTAGACTGTTTGTCTGATTTCCATGAAATTTGGCAAAGTTAGTTTGTAGCGTGGTGGTGTGCACCTTGAAGCGATTTTTCGAAAATTCGATTTTGTTCTTTTTCTATTTCAATTTTAAAAACATTTTCCGGAGCAAAATTATCATAAGACGGATGAGTAAATTACGAAATTATCATGACGTGGGATGGGGGAGCAAATGAACATAGCCAATTGGCGAGAAATTCATCATTCATTATTTGTAAATATACAGTCGAACCGAATGACCTTTTAATTTTCAACTACGGGCAAAGCCTTGCGGGTACCACTAGTTCTTAAATAAAGACAAACATTTCCATTATAATCCTGATCCCTGTCAAATGGGGTCCAGCGCTACGCCGGCTATCTAAATTATTGCATATGCTTTTTTGCCGGAGAAAGGAACGGAGCTCAGGTGACGCATGTCCCTACTGAAAAAATAAAGAGAAGTATGCCTGAAATGGCAATCGTCTCAAAATAGGGTCAACAGTCACTACAAATACTGATCTTATACATATAAAATCTGAGTATCTATCTATCTATCTATGTCCAAGCTTCTTCTCCCGAACGACAGTGAACTGACCATCGAACCAGGTATCGATGGATTCATCATCTTCCCGTCTTCATGTTTGGCTATTTAACATAATCCTCCGATAATAATTAGCGGAGATATCAATTAAAAATTATTAATTATGACTCTTAGATTTCAAAATAAAATCCATATTTTTCGAAGGCTTTCCTCCATTCAAATTATTATTCAGTGCTTCAACTCAACTTTCCGGATGAACGCTTTTATTAAAATTTACAGCGTGAAGAAAATCATTGAGATGAAAGATCTGTTGCCATTTCTTTTTCTCGAATATGAACAGGTAAAATTCTTGTTTTTGTTTTGAGGCTTTTCCTGTAATCAGGGGATTTAAATTGTTTACTTTTTTGGGGGGTTTTCCGCAATCTGCCGCAAAACTACACTGACTTTTTTTTTTTTTTTTGGTTCAAGCCTGAGTGTTGAACTTGCGTCACTTGACATAACTTTTATTTTTGAGGTGGACCGTGCAAAACCGGGCGACGCGGCTAGTTTTGTAATAATTTCCCTTTAGAGTGAGAGCATCAAATCTTTAAAATCCCCATCAGAAGGAAATCAACTGTTTCTAAGTAACGTCAACGGTCCTGTTTTAGGGTTGCCATCCAAATTTTGCTTCAAAATAGTTGCTTTAGTAGCCTAAATTGTAAAAAAAAGTCGCCTAAATAGTCTCCTCAGCACAATGATTAAGTTGCTTTTTTCACCCATTTAGTTGCTTTTTCCAATACCTTTTAACTATTTACTAACTCAAAAAATACTTAGTGTAACAAAATCACACAACAGAAAATCTTAAGACATAGTTATTTATAGTAAATGCAAAAAAAGAAAAACTTAGTTTCTCAGATCTAACATGCGTTTTAACATCATTCAACATTTTTTACTGGAACTACTACTTCAAAAAAGCAACTCTCAGAATAGTAATGAAGTTGATATTTCCAATATTTTTTAAATACTTACAAATTCAAAAAATACATTGTGTCACACAATCAAAAGATGACTACCTATAGTAACTACAAGAAAATAAAAACTCTTTTTCCCAAACATAATATTTTTTTTTTCAAGATTAATTTGGTTCATTCAGCATTTTTTAATGGTACTAATAATAATAGAAAATTTAATGAAGCTCTTTCTTTTTAAAGTCAAGACAAAGGAATTATAAATTGAGTTTGAGTGTGATTAAAACAGAGATTTAAACGCCGTACGATTAAAAATCTTTCATTTAACACTTGGATGACAAAATAGAAAATATAGTTATTTTTTGATTTTTTAGCTATATATATTAATCAAACTTGATTTTCTTTTGTTAACAATATGGTTTAGCTTTGTTTCTTTCCGTTCTACAGTTCTTTCTTTTTTTCGTAACTTCTCTGCACCTTCCATCATCCCCTGTGCTACTCTAATTTCTAACAAATCATTTTTCTTAATAGCTGATTTTAGTCGTTGATTTGCTAATTTTAATAGCGAATCTGAAGATTCTTCATTGGATTTCTTTTCTTGAGCAGCTATTTTTGCTTTGTCTTCCAGTTGTTTAATTGATTGTGCTTTGCTCTTTATTTCTTCTTCTCTCTGTTTCTCTTTTTCAATCATCTCTTCACGTTCTTTGTTTTCTTTCAAAGTCTGCTCCTTCAACTTTCTTTGTTCTTCCAGATAATTTTCATATGACTTGTGAGCCCCATATGCCAATTTTAAAAGTTCCTTTGTGATTTTTACTTCGCCTACATGTTGGTATTTCGTCAAAGCGTCTCTTATAATAAGTCTTTCATTAAGCATCCGCTCAGACATTTTTGACTTATCTTCAGCTAGGATTCTTTTTGAAATAGAGAATCCTTTCTCCACGTCTCTATTTCCATAAGACAAGCATAAGCTAACTTTGACAAGTTTATTAAGTAAAGGATATTTTAGTTGTCCAAGAGGAGTTTTCTAGTTTAGAGCATCTCTCCAAAAATGATCAACTCTTTCATGCTGATCATTAATAGATGGGGAAGAAAATACTGATTGTAATACTTTCCACTCAGGCACGTAGCTAGAACTTTGTTAAGGGGGGGGGGGTCCAAGGTTGCACGAACTTCAAAAGAGGAGGCATGCTAAAGCAGAATCAGTAGCTGATAATTACACAAGACTAAGATAAATCCAATTAAAACTGATCATTAAAATATGATAATTAACTAAAATTAATTAAATAATTGAAATTAATAGAGTCATTAGTTAAAATTAGTTAACAAAAAAGTTTATGTTAAGTGGTAAATTAATTATTGTCAGTTTGTAAATTAACTTTAAACTGAAAGTTATCACATACAAAGTTTCCAAATATGGGTGAACCTCTGTCCTCCTGAAAATAAGTGATATATTTTCTATTAATAAAAAAGGCACAATAAAAGAAAAACGGAAAACGAAAACTGTTCTAGAAATTACTTGGAAAATGCATGCGATAATTTAATAAAATATTAAAGCTTTGTAATATATTTCAACAAAATATGTACATTTGTATTTATGCCATTTTATTTGAAAACTAGAAAGTCACCCGTCAAGGGATGACGGGTGAAAATTGCTTCAACTCTTCTTCATTTGAACGAAGCAATTGCCAATTGTTTGGTGATATTTTGATAGTTGAAATTTTAACTCTAACACCAATGGATTAACCCTAAACTCCAGCAGATAGCGTTCATTGTTTTCGTTTCTTCATTCCTCTGAAATGACACAGTCTTACCAGTAAAACTGTTCAAGTTACCGGATCGAGTTCAGCCTTGTCACAATAAAAGCCTTTCCTTGCATGTTAAACATTACCAAAACATATTATCGAATTACATATCATGCCGTGGTGCGAATTCATTGTTGAAACACGCGGGTTATTCGATCATCGGCATTATTTATATGAGGATAAATAAATCTATATCTATGGAGTCGAATGTATAACTATATGAATGTTACATAACGTAACCTTGTCCGATTTGAACAATATTTCAGGCAAAATCCCACAACTCTCTCAACGAAAATATTAACAATGTTTCATTTCAAAAGCTTTTATTAAAGCTTTTTATTTATTTACATTTATAATATTCTTTTGATAACACGAAATAGAATGATATTTCCAATCTTATCCGTTTTCTAATTATCAATTAAAAGCTTGAACAAACTATTAACTCTTTGAGGGACGGAGGCTTCCTTTGTTGCAACCATTATATATATATATATATATATATATATATATATATATTTTCTTTCTTCAGCCAACTGACACAGTGATTTCAGTTAGCTGAAAAAAAAAAAAAAAAAGAGAAGCAAGAAATAAATGGTGTTCTCAAGTGAAGTCGCTATTCCTCAAAGGGTGAAAGCTGTTCGAAAAAATTTTAAATATCGGAAAAGGCGTATTGCCGTTTTTTATCATTAATTTTTTCTTTCTAACGGGGCTGTATTAGAGGCTTTAGCCTTTTGCGGAACAAGTGCGAACTAACGATACGGCATCCAGTCATTCATATGCCACCATTATGGCGCGGATGTGAATGTCACAGGAAAATTTGATGCCCAACTTCCACCAGATGGAGACACCTGAGCTCTCTTCGATGCGAAACTGCAAAAGGAATTTAATTTTGTCAAGAGTATTCACAGTCAAACGACCTAAGGGATCTTTTACATGCCGATTAATGGAATGTATACCTAATGAATTAAATTAAGCATCTGTGTAATTTTATTTTAACAACATGTTATTGATTTTAACAACAATACATATCATATTTTACGACGCAGGTAATGATTTTTTTTTTCTTCAATACGATGTTAGCAAAACACTCTATTGCAGGAAATAGTAAATATCTTTAGCTTGAAGAAAATAAGTGTTAAAAAAAAGGCAATATATAAAAGAAAAGCTCAAAAACATTTACCTCGTATTCACCTTTTTTGTTTCTTTGCTTGTAACGCAGTAAATAGCGGTAATTTTCACTTAGTAATTTATAGTTAAATGCACAAGCCTATTTTTTGTTACGTTTAATGCTACATTCAATTTACTAAAGATGAATGCATAGATGCTAATTAAATAACTCCTTAGTACAAAGCCAGTGAATAACAATCAGAAAATGTATTCCAATGATGCAAATACGAATATGTTTTATGGAACAACATCGAATAAGATTTTTTTTTCGTCAATTAAAAACTTTTTCTTTTGGGATCATAGAATCACAATTCAGTAAGATTTAAAAGTAATAATTTCTAATAAATTACTTATTACATGCGTTAATATGGCCGAACTTGTAATTTCATAATCGGATCAGAGTTAAATACTCAAGTAATTTTCAATTTAATTTTTCTATAAAATTTTGATCCCATAAAAAGTTTGTTACATCAACTTCAAGTTTTATTTATTCATTTATTTTATTTATTTTACCTTCAAACACGAATTTTTTTTTGGAGCATTTAATATGTTCCATGATCATGCTTAAATATTGGGGGGAAAACATCAGTAAAAAAATCTACGTAATTTGTTACTCAGAAAGGAGAGAGATGTTAAAAGTAATCTAAAAGTTCAAATAAAATTTTTATCAAAATATAAAATGAATCTGAAATGAACCATGCCAAAAATATAGTTAAAATGAAAAAAAAAAAAAAAATCGATAATTATTTTTCTCATCCTCAAACACACGAATTGTGTAGAATTTCTTTTTTCGCTGCTGGCTTAGAATCTAAAATTAGTTTTTAAGAGTCATTTTTTTTAAGCTTGGACACTTTTGATAGTTGATGTCTTCGATTTTCGTAAAAATTTCAGGATGTGTTAGTGGTACTATGATAAGAAAAAGTGAAGTTTATTTTTTTAAAAAACTGATTTGTTTGCCCTTGAGTAGAGGTCAAAGTTTAAGAACGTGAGAAAAAAGAGCTTAATATATGATTGCTTTGCTTCAAAACCAATGGGTGTAGCAAGCCAATTTTTTTTATGTGGATACTACTTGATACTAGGTACATGCTAGCCGAAATATTTTGGTCTCTCATTCATGGCTTTGAGGGCAAAGGTCAATTGAAAATGCTATTTTTTAAACTTTTTTTGCCCTGTTTGGGCCCGGATATCTGCTAAAGCCGTGAGTAACCCTCGAAAATAAGTATATACCTAACTACTCACCACAGTATAGTACTAAGAAAAACATGAAATAGCATGGGTTACTCTTTGCTTTAGCAGTTAAACGGTCTCAAAGTCGATGATTTTTTAAAAATAGCCAAGTTTAGACGTCAATAACTCTGATCGCGACGCATCAACAACTTTGGGACACAGCTGTAGTTATAGTCGAAGTGGTCTATTTTAAGGTCCAGGTTAGAAACCCATGGCAACTAATAAACTTTTTTAGTTACACGGTCTCAAAGTTGAAAATTTGATCTATAATTTCAAGTTTTTTTTTCAATTACTCTATGACTGATGAGTTAGTAACTTCGAGAAACAGTTGTAATCATACCCTAAGTGATGTAGTTGATGTAGATGACGTCAAGACAGCGTGATTTTAAATTTTGTTTCGTTATGGTTAACTGTCGTTTATAAGTATTTAAAAATAGTTCTTTATTTTTCTTGAAGCCCAATCTATGTAGTTGAAGAATTAAAAAAACATAAATGCCGCTGTGAACCGTTGCTTTTTCCTTTGATTTTTTAACCTAGAAAAGCATATTTTTGCCCATTAAGGTCATGGTTAGCCTTATCAGCCCAGTGTCCTCACTAGGACACCGGGTGATGGGGTGGAGGATATGATCCTGTCTTGCCTACGCTAAACATATGTCTACGAACTGTGCTGAGTGACCAAAAATCATAAAATGCCAATTTATCAGTGTCTTAAATGTGACAATTGTACTTTGGGACACAGCTGTAGTTATAGTCGAAGTGGTCTATTTTAAGGTCCAGGTTAGAAACCCATGGCAACTAATAAACTTTTTTAGTTACACAGTCTCAAACCTTTCCGCTGAAGGAAATTTGATTTTTTTTACAAGTTTATTGAACGTGTCAAATGTGTTTTAATATGCTATCCTATTGGCAACAGAGAATGGTTTCTTTTCGGAGGTTTTTTTTTTCAGAGTTGGAGACCAATGTTCCTAGTTTAGCCAATTTGCCCTTCTTTTTTAGAACAGTGTAGGAAAACATAATTGAAAATTATATTTTTTCCATGGAAATATGTTATCTAATGAATGTGCAAAAGTTGGAGTAGTCAATCATAAATGAGGTCACGAACTTAGGATGGCCTTGTTTGGTGCACTAAGCATATTTTTTGTACTTCTCATATGCAACTTAGGGGTAAAGTAAAATATCACACCTGAACAATAGCGGTCCACTAATACAGTGGTTTTTTTTTCTGTTAAAAAAGAAAAAAAGTAAATCAACACGAAAATAGGTCTCAAACATTTTCTACCTTGATTCTTTGCCCACAATTTTCAGAAAATATTTTATTTGACTAACGAGAAAAAAATTATATTGATTATTTTTTGAAACTTGAATCAATTTTTGTCTACCTTACTTTCAATTGAACATATTTTGTTAAACTATATACAGTTTGTTACTAAACCACGTGTTATGTCTCATTAAAATAGTACAACTATTTGAACACTAGTACTTGTAAACTACTTAAATGAAAAAATAGTTGTTTAACATTAAAAAAAAGCAGTACCTTACCTTTACACAATATCTGGCCAACATTCTCTCTGCTAAAAATTTAAAAAAAGCTGGTTGTTGATAGATTTTGTTTTGAATGCTCCGCCTTTCAAAGCTTCGGTTCAGTGTTGTTTGTTTAAAATGGCTACATCAGCCACTACTATCCGGTTTTATAGGTTTTACATATAATTTAATGAAGCCATCTATAAAATAAAGTACGAAACTTTTTAAAAAAATCAGAAATACATTTTGAAAAGGGAGAAAACTCAACACGTGCTATTAACTATATTGAACAAGTAAAAGTTCGAATTAAAAATATATTTTTTTGAAATTTTAAAAGTGTCATGGGTATGAAGCAGATTCTAAAACTACATCACTTGGAGCACAATTACAGCTGTGTCTGAAAGTCTTGTTTTCGTGGATTAGCTTAGTTGAAACTTGACACTTTATGTTAAAATTATCATTTTTGTGAGACCGTTTAATTAAGCAAGATGATTAGATCCCAAAGTTTTCTGGCCTGAGTCTAAAACTATATCACTTTGAATGTAATTACAGATGTTTTTCTAAGTTACTAACTCACCAATCATACAGTAATTGAAAAAAAAAAAAGAAATTATAGCTCAAATTTTCAACTTTGAGGCCGTATAACTAAAAAAGTTTATTAATTGCCATGGGTTTCTAACCTGGACCTTAAAATAGACCACTTGGACTATAACTAAAGCTGTGTCCCAAAGTTGTTGATGCGTCGCGATCAGAGTTATTGACGTCTAAACTTGGCTATTTTTAAAAAATTATCGACTTTGAGACCGTTTAACTACTAAAGCAAAGAGTAACCCATGATATTTCATGTTTTTCTTAGTACTATACTGTGGTGAGTAGTTAGGTATATACTTATTTCCGAGGGTTACTCACGGCTTTAGCAGATATCCGGGCCCAAACAAGGCAAAAAAAGTAAAAAAAATAGCATTTTCAATTGACCTTTGCCCTCAAAGCCATGAATGAGCGACCAAAATATTTCGGCTGGCATGTACCTAGTATCAAGTAGTATCCACAAAAAAAAAATTGGCTTGGTACACTCATTGGTTTTGAAGCAAAGGAATCATATATTAAGCTCTTTTTTCTCACGTCCTTAAACTTTGACCTCCACTGAATTGCCAACAAGTCAAATTTGAGAAGAAAGAAGCTACATCACAATACTAGCAACATATTCTGAAAATTTCAGGAAAATCGAAGGTGTCAACTATCAGGCTCCCATTCACTTTGTCCAGCTTTAAAAAAAATGACTCTTAAATGGAAAAACTCATTAACACGTAAAATTGCTCGTATTATCAAGGAAACTTCTAAAGGGAGCACTGCGACTTACCTAGTTTGGGTAAACTTAATTTTCTTTTGCATACAATTTTGTTCAAGATATTTTTCCTATAAGTATGACATAAATAAAAACTGCGTGTTAAAACAAAAAAGAATCGGAATTCAATTACTGATTCACCAGGAACGCACCTCACTCTGGCTGTCTTTCGTACAACATGCGTCTACGAAATCCACGAAAATCCAAAAAGAAAAGAGAAAGAAATAAAGAAAACCACGCCAATGAGCCTGTGGGATACAGCGGAAGTGGCAATAAATGCTTGTTTTTACTTTGCCAATGGCAATTTGATGAACCAAGGAGAGGGGCTGAATTTCAAGGTCACAGGACCCAGCTGGTTTGAAAGTCAAAAGGGACATTTCCCCCGTTTCGGACGAAGTAGGTGACACAGCAAAAAGCAGACGAAAATTGGGAACCTGCAGTTGTTGCACGAGGTTCTCGTGTTCTGAATTGACTCAAGCGCTGAGAAAATTGCCGATTACTGGGAATATTTAAGGGGAGAGAATGCTGCGTTTTATAAAATCATTATCTTTCGGAAAAATTTTGTTGATGCGAGATGCAACAACTGAGAAAAAAGGAGAGGGGTCTTTCGGGAAGGGGGGGGGGGGTCCGGACCCCATGGACCCACCCCTT
This sequence comes from Uloborus diversus, assembly GCF_026930045.1. NCBI lineage: Eukaryota > Metazoa > Arthropoda > Arachnida > Araneae > Uloboridae > Uloborus > Uloborus diversus. Next base: position 173,624,173 of record NC_072731.1, read on the forward strand.
GGCTACGTCCTTGTTCCACTCATCTTTCACAGATGCAGAATCCACTTCAAGGAAGTTTAGGGCCTTTGCTAGCAACCAAACAAGCTTTAAACTGTTGTCTGTGGAAATCAGTGCTGGTTGCAAACACATACAATACATAAAAATATTAGAACTTTTAAATTGTGTAGCGAGATAATTATGTGCTGCCATATAGTGTCTTTGAATTTTGTAAAACACATCAAGTCTTTCTTTTTCCTTTAATGACTTAATAGCTGCTGTGGTTTTATCGCTGCAATCTACTGCAGATGCTTGGCGAAGATTTTCTACATTTACCAGATTTTTAGCACTTGCGTCAGGCTTGTATATTCTTCCTTTCAGCTTCTACAGAATATTAGTGAACTCACTGAGAAGATGGATTAAATGTTCTGAATGGAAGAAAATAGTTTGAAATGCACCAAACAAGTCTGCACTTTCAATTACGAAAAGTAGTTCAACCTTTATATCTTGTCAATACATTTAAATGTTGATTTTTTTTTTTCAATGCTGATCGTTGATTTGTGTACTTCAAAGTCTAGTCTTTTTTAAAAATTAAGAACTGTGAACTAAAATGAGACAGTTTTTTCATACTACTATTTAAATGTGATAATTAAAAATGTAATAATGGCTATATAGGGAAAGTAATTAATGTAATACGTAAAATGGCTTTTGAAATAAGCAAAGTAAACAACAAACTAGTATAGGGGAGAGGGGGCACATGTGAACATGGCACCATGACAACGTCAAGCAAAACATCTTAAAAAATTCTTAAATAATGGCAGGGCCAGTTCTACTTCTTAGCCTAACTTTTAGGGCAAGGACCCAGTTTATGTTCCTGTAGTGACAGGTTTTTTGTTTTAGCAGATGCTGATGTAATGTTATCAGACTTCTACATGTGAACATATTTTAAATTACCTAATAAGCTAAGCTTAATTATTGCAAACCAATACATGAACATTCAAGTAAATTTATGACTGTTGTTAAATCAATTTTCATTTCATTTTTTTACATTTTATATTTTAGTGTTATTAGTGATCACTTGAAGCAGTTTCCAGCTAAAAGGAGTCAAATTTTCATATGAATTCCTCCTAGGGTTCAATTTTTAGTTACGTTCATTTCTATGTGAACTTTAAAAAACAAGAAAATTAAATTAGAGTAGCTTTGAAAATATTTATTTTGGGAATAAATTTGAAGATAAACAAGTTTGCTAGTTAGAAATTTCGTTTTTGTACGAAAATACGTAACTAATAACAACTTAAGAACAAAGTTTAAAAAAAAAAAGAAATTATTGAAATAAAAATCAAAACAAATTGCTTTAAGATATCATAAGTTAAAATATCTAAGATCATTTAAAAATATTAAAACACTGACTGGATGCTAAAAGATTAAAATTTCGAGCACGGCAAGACATTTTCGGCGAAGCACGTGTTTGACGCTTGAGTGTTTGTTCTCTATATTTTCATTTCTATGTGAACTTCAAAAAACAGGAAAATTCAGTTCAAGTAGCTTTGAAAATATTTATTTTGGACATAAATTTAAAAGTAAGGAAGTTTGCTAGTTTTTATTTTCGTATTTTTACGAAAATACGTAACTAATAACAACTTACGAATAAAGTTTTAAAAAAATTAAGAAATTATGAAATAAAAACCAAAATAAATTGCCCTAAGATTGCATAATTTAAAATATCTAAGACCTTTTAAATAGTTCAAACACTAACCGGATGCTACAAAGATTTCAATTTCGAACACGGCATGCAATTTTCGGCGAAGCACGTGTTCGACGCTAGAATGTTAACAAACAAGAACGGCTTTAGTTTTTTGCCGTACAAATTAGGATAACTTAAGTCAAAGCACTGGAGATCATTATTAATAATGCAATTTTATTACAGAAAACGAAAATTTAAGGGAAAAAAATCACAATGTGCATCATATGTTTTTAGTTTTGATTTCGCAGAACTTACCATTTTTTTTCGGGTAGGATGGTGGGAGGCATATTAAAGTAATTTTATCCTTAAAAAAGAAAAAAGATGATATTTTAACTTAAAAATTTGACTGATTTGAAAATTTTAAAATTTCCGAGAAAAATCGGGAAAAAAGTCTTTAAAACCAAGACAAAAAGCGGCGATTTATCCCTGTTATAATGTAAAGTAAATAATATTTTTTAACATTTACTTGAATGTATTTATTTCACATCAGCTGTTATCAAAATCCTGGAACTACAATTCTTGATCCTTGGTAAACACACAAATAAGAAACAACTGCAATCCTAGGACTAACAGAAAACAATCTAAAAATACATGAAATACACCGCCAGCTCAGTCAAATCCAGCCGAGGACTGCAGTTTCGTGCTTATTAGCACTCATCAGCCCGGCATAGGATTAACTGAGCTGAAGGTGAAAAACCTCTTAAGGAAGCCAAGAGTCCTATGCCGGGCTGATGAGTGCTAATAAGCACGAAACTGCAGTCCACGGCTGGAATTGACTGAGCTGGCGGTGTATTTCATGTATTTCTGCCTTAGCCCTGGCTATAGGGCGGTAACTTACTCTATAAATCTAAAAATAGTTTAACTGAAACAAAATAGCAGTGAATAAAGGGAAAGTTCAAAAGAAGATTCTTTTAGCTCAGATCATCTTTCTACCCCCCCCCCCCTTTTTTTGCATTTGAATTCGAACCTCAGTAGAGCGACGCGTTCGCCGCGGCGAAACGCTATTGGCTGAAAACTGTATGATGCAATCTCCATAGAGTGTTGGAATGCAACTGATTGGCTCAAAATCGTTCTTCCTATTTCTTTTTCAATGAACTTCATAAAATATGAAATAGTCGCTTTTTATTGCAAAAAGTCGCCGTTTTTTTTTAAATAGTCGTTTTTGGCTTGTTTTTTGCCAAAAAAGGTGCCATAGTTGCCTAAGGTAAGAAATAGTCGCCTTTTTAGTCGCCAATGGCAACCCTATGTTTGAAATACCAAAAAGTTCAGAGTAAAATCAGGGTTCATACACTTTTGGTTAAAAAAAGTTCCCTGACTTTTCCAGGTTTTCCAGGTTGTTTTTTAGAAAATTCCAGGTTACTCGCTTCATTCAAAATTTAAGTTTAAATAGTAATATTTTCAAAATAATTAAAATTGTTTAAAGTAGCGATGCAGAACTGAAACTTCTCCCCTTAGATTTAAAAAAAAAAAAAACTTGGTTTTTTTTTTTCGTTTGTTTTCTCTGTCAAAATTTTAAGTTTTTTTTAAACATTTTGTTCAAAATTGTTTTAATTTGTTTACTATTTGTTGAAAACAGAGTACTTTCAACTTATTTTAGCGTTTCTTTGATGTCACGCGTAATATTATAGCGTTTTGCTGTAGTCCTGCAGCAACCTTTTAGCATCCGCTTTTGGTTTACAATACTTTTTATTTTCTTATAAGTAGGTTACACGAAACATATTGAGCAAAATGCAATGCTAAATTTCAGTATAAATATGATTAACTTGTTGCATCAATCGGCATACCATGTAATGCATAGCAACAAAAATCAACATCCGCCAATCATAGGCTAATGCCAATAATCTTTTTTTTTTTTTTTTTCACATATTAAAGGACGCTTACATTAAAATTTCAAACTTTCTTTTCCAGAAAGTAATAGTCAATTTTCAAAAATTCATAACTTTTTGCACATTTAATGTTATTTTCAATATTACACATTGATATAAACGTCCAATTCTGTTTCTGGAAGTTTAAGTCTACTTCCATTGTGCAAACGATCAAATATGGCGACAAAGTGAAAAATTTAAAATAATAAGTAGATTTTTGGATTTGTAGTATAAAAGTAGTAATAAATAATTAATAATCCTTAAAAAACCACAATAAAAGCAAAATAGTCAGTATTTAGCATATAAGAGTCTAAATCAATTAAAACAAAAAAAAAAAAATGTTATGAAGATTAAATTTTGCATTTTTCCAGAAAATAATTACAAATTATCCGGAAAAAAAGGGCACAATTTGTGTTGTTTTCAATAGTTTGCATTGCAATTAACATCCAATGCCGTTTTCGGGAACTTAGGCACTTGTAAAAGTCTTGTGTACTTCCATCTTGGGAATGACCAAATATGGCGGCTATGTCCAGAAATAAGAAATAACTTTTTTTTTAATTTGTTGCATGAAGACAATTAAAAAATAATAAATCTTCATGATAATACAATTCATTGAAAAGTTTTTATCACATTTGCGTCCGAGGCAGTGAGGATAAGATTAAGTTTTAAGAACAAAATTTTTCATTTCTCAAGAAAATTATTTCAAATAATAATAGAAAAACAATTTGCAGACCATTTTTTGTTGTTTTCATCAGTTTTCAATTAAAGAAAACATCCAATTCTGCTTTGTTTTTAGAAACTTAGGCATTTTTGGATCGTATCTACTTCCATCTTGTGAATGACCAAAGATGGCGACTACGTTTCACACGTAGCTGAAATGATTTTCCAATCAAAAAAAAAAAAAAAAAAAAAAAAAAAAAAAAAAAAAAAAAAAAAAAAAACGATTTTCCCCGATCGACCCTCCCATCTACAGGTTGTGCTTCCGAAGCAGTAAATTGTCTTCTCTCCTGTTGAGTTTGTGCATAATTGCTGTTCACCTGATTTTTACTTTCTTCTATATCTAATATATAGAAGAAAGTATTGGATTCGTGCAAATTTTCGAATTTCGAATTTTGACGGATTCGAACGTTTTGAGGTGTGCTGAGTCCATTTCGACTATTTTTGGAAAATGTCTGTCTGTCTGTGTGTGTGTATGTATGTGTGTGTGTCACGTCTGTGTGTGACCAGTTTTTTGTGGCCGCTCTACAGCAAAAACTACCGCATGAAATTGACCGAAATTTGGTACACATATGTGCCCCTATGTGAACTTGTGCCCATTAGTTTTTGGCGCGAATTCCTCCAAGGGGGGTGGAGCAATGGGACGTTTTTTGAGTTACGCGTGCTTGCTATTCCTCAGGAAGTAACTGGCGGAATCAAACAAAATTTGGTCCATATGTTGCCCCTAACAGGAGCAGGTGCTGATTCAATTTTGGTGTCAATAGCTCAAACGGGGGTTGAGTTATAGAACGTTTTTTATCGTCAATTGTGACTGCTGTATCTCAAGAAATAACGAACGGAATCAAACAAAATTTTTTTGACAAGTAGCCCTTAGTTGATATAAGAGCTGATTTTATTTTGGTGTCAACAGCTAAAAGGGGGGTAGCGCAATCGCTCGTTCTTTTTTTCCATTGTGAGTGCCCTATCTCAAGAAGTAATGCTACGTTCTGGTTGAAATTTGGAATATATGTGAATCCATACGTAAACAGGCTTTGGTTCAATTTTGACTCCAATCGCTCCAAGAGGTGTTGATTTTTTTTTTTTTGAATAAAAATAGTTTTATTAATGCAACAATAAGAAAGATAAATCGTAATAGATTGTCGTCTGCGTATTTCTCGTGATTTTAATTGTATGGAAATGATCGGAAATATTATCTCAATGATTTAAAATTTTTAACTGTTTCCATCTTATGTTTGTTAATAAATAAAATATTTGTAAATAATTGAAGTAAGGCTTTTAAAGTAACTTTCAATTTTTGCTCTTTGTTTTGTTATTACAAAAATTCAGACATTGGGATGGTCGTCAAGTTTTTGCATGTGTAATTTTGTTTTTGTTAGGAATATTGCTTCCTCGTCAAGCATGAGGAGGGATCAGAAAAAGGAAAAATATAGAAGAAAGTTTCGTGGTGGCCACAACATACTAGTTTTTCCCTTGGGAACTACTGAGAGCCAAAAATGGCGGCTGCTGAAGATTTTTTGGGTCGCTACTTTTTTCATTGCTTTAAAATTGTTACAATTTTTTTTAAATACATCGATAAAAATGAAGATTGGGTCTTATCAAACGAAATCCTCTGGGAAAAAATTGGGAAAAGAAAAATTTTGGGGACACATTTGGAAAATTCCTTGACATTTTTGACTAAGTCATTTTCCCTGATAATTCCAAGTTTTCCCGGAGCGTACGAACCCTGAACCGAACAGAATGTTGTGGCAACCCATCTAAAACTTTAGGCAGTAGAAAGAAATGCGTTCCCCTCACTGACTCCATGTAAGAAAATCTTCGCTTTTTTGGCGCATTTTTCGTTGTGAAAAAAAAAACGTTCATTTTTCGATTGCAGTTTTTAAGTGCCAGCGTCGGTTTAGATAAAAATTTACAATTTTTTTCGTGAAATCACAATAAAAACGAAGACTAGATCTCATAGTACTTAATTCCTTGGGAAAAAAAATTTTTGGAGGACAAAATTTGAAAACTCCCTGACTTTTCCCTGACATTTTTGACAGTGTCATTTTCCCTGACAATTCCCGGTTTTCCCGGAATTCCCGGAGCGTACGAACCCTGTAAAAATATACCATTAAAATTAGACTAAGCACAACAGTTTTTTTTTTTAAGTTTCTATTTCAATCAGGACAATAGTACAAATAACTTCGCATTTCGGAAAGAGAAACATTCCCTAAAGTTTCTATTAGAATGGTGATATCAGCGTTTTCAAATAACATCGACCTCCCTCTAATTGCGTAAAACCCCCCAAAAAGTTAACATTTTACATTGTCTAATTATAGGAAAAGCCTCAAAACAAAAACAAGAATTTTACCTGTTCATATTCGAGAAAAAAAATGGCAACAGATCGTTCATCTCAATGATTTTCTTCACTGCTATACATTTTAATAAAAGCATTGTTGCGGAAAATTGAGATGAAGGACTGAATAATTTCAATGGAGGAAAGCTTTCCAAAAATAGGGATTTTATGTCGAAATCTAAGTGTCATAATTAAGTTTTTAATTGATATCTCTGCTAATTATTATCGGAGGATTATGTTACATAGCCAAACGTGAAGACGGGAAGAAATCCATAGATACATGGTTCGATGGTCAGTTAACTGTTGTTCGGAAGAAGAAGCTTGGGCATACATAGATACATACACTCAGTTTTTAATTATATAAGATTGTTATTGTTTTAAACCATAGTTTTAAAGTATGCAAGCACTTGATTGATTTTTTAAAGCTACTGCATACACTACTATCGTTTTTTTTACTGATTTTGTTGAATATCTACGGTACCATGCCATTCTATTTCACAGATAATCCGGAGTTCACTGTATTTAGTTTGTACCACTTAGAAGGAAATTGTTTTGTAGGCATATTATTTCTGATGAAAAAAGTAAATGAATTTGACATTAGTATAGTGACATAATCAGATAATAGCATTGGCATTATTGAAAAATTAATTACATTAGAGACACCAGACTCATTAGAAATTTTTTAGACCTTTTACTGCTAACACTTATATAATTAAATTTTGTGAATATAAGAAAGAAAAACCCCTTACATCCTGGGAAAACAAAAACTCCAACAAGGTTTTCCTTTCTATTTAAAATTATAGCTCTTGACTACATCATATTCAACTTCTTTTAAATTTTGGCAACTGCAAGAGTCATGAAAGATGGGCCTACAAGAGTGGCACCAAAATTAATAAGTGGGATCAAAAAACTTTGGATAAAACAAATAAATGTTTTCTTTTCATGTATCATGTTGATTTAATCACAATACAACACTCCCTTATACATACCTACTCTTATGTTTGTAAAAGCACTCTGAATTGAATGACACATTTAAAGTACGAATGACTAAAAATAAATATTGACAATCGGTGCTTTTTTTAAAACTCTTGATGATAAGACTTGTGCTCCCAGATCTGTATTTTGCCCCTAGGTCCATTTCAGTTCTCGGTATCACATGCTTACCTGAAGTTAATTGGTCAAATAGACCTGTTATCAAACATATACGGTAGTTGTATCCTCTAGGCAAGCAATGCCAAGAAGGAGTGGCTTTATAACCTACACTGGAATAAATTCCTTAACTGCTGCAGGTCAATAGAAAATATTTTGCTCAGAATTTGCATAGTCAAAAATTCATCCACACATAAGTCATTTCAAGGTCGAGGCTCTATATTTCCTAGGTGTATATATATTTTTGGTATAGAAAGGTTACCATTTTGGTGGTGTAAGACATAAGTAAAGTTTCAGTGACTATGTTATTCAGTTACTACAAATAAAATAAATTAACATACAATTATATTTATCCACTTTTTTTTCTTTTTGCAGGGGCAAGGATGAATACCACACTAGACAGTTTTTTCCTAGAGCTGAATTTGTAACTATTGAAGAAGCATACCATGATATTCACAAAGAGCATCCTCTGAAATTTACTGAAATAGTTCTGAATTTTTTGTTAAAAATGTAAATAAATACAAATTTTAAAATAAAAAATACATTTACACTTTGTAAAAAAGCATATAATAATAATTAATAAGTGTTAAAGGATATTTTAAGTCTTCAGTTAAAAAAGAATGACAAGTTTTATAAATCCCAATAATTCCTTGATAAAAGGTGGAAAATATAGAAAAAAAGGATTTATTATTTCAGAAGTACTGATCATAAATGTGACACATATTAAAAATACACTTTACAACAAATAGTTTGCAAACACAGGCAGCAGTTTTATATAAATGCTTCTATAATGACAACGAAACAAAGTAACTTTCAATCAGAGTACTCATTATACTTTTTGCTGCATCCGGAAACTTTTGAAATAGGGTATTTTAATTCATTAAGTCTCATTTTATTAAGTACTGCTGTTGGTAGATCAATATGACATTTTTCACTCAGGCGCAAAAGGTATATTAAAACATCACTTAATTCTTGTGCAAGGTGTTCTTTATCTTCATCTTTCCAATCTGAGGAAGAAAAAGGATTCGTAATAAGAATCATAAAACGTAACAAAAAGCATATAATGTGACAGCTAATAATCAGCGTTAAAAACAATCAAATTAAGAAATAACAAAAATTTAACTTGTATACTGTTTCTCTATTTACGGGGGGGGGGGGAGAGACCCAAAAATAACGGGTTTTTGTTCTAAAATATTTATATATTAGTTTATTCACAAAATTTCTTTAGTCTCCTTCAAAGTGTTCACCCTCAGATGCAATACACTTGTTAATTTTTTTTCCCACTGTTAGAAGCTCCCCTGGAACTCTTTAACTTTGACCACGTCCAGTGTCTGTTGCAAAGCAGTTTTTACAGCCTCTACATCATCAAAATGCTTCACTTCCAGAATTTTTTTCATCCTTCGGAACAGAAAAAGATCACAGGGGGCTAGGTCTGGCGAATATGAGTGTCGAAGAATGACTGGCCACCCCAGAGAGTCCAAGTAGCGGTTAATAGTGAAGGCTGTGTGTAGAGGGACTGTTATGGTGAAGGAACCATTTTTCCCGATCGCTCGCGCGAGCTCCAACTCACTCTTGATTTTTCTAAAGTTTCGTCAATCATAAAACGACGACTCTCGTTGATTTTTTGGTGGATTTTTTCAATGTTTTCATCATTTCAAGATGTTGAAGGGCGCTCAAAGCGAGCATGATCTTCAACATTCATGCTACCGCGTTTAAAGTGCCGGCCATGTGTACGGCTTATAGCATCATTCTTGAAAGCTTGTTGAAGCATTTGGTAAGCTATTCTGTTGCCGACTTTTCAAGCTAGAAGCAAAATTTCAAGCTTACAATTCGTTCTTTTTTAAACGGCCATAATGAGTTTGCAGGAGCCATCCCGCTGGAGAACACTCTGCTGCCTAGGATTGGCAACGTACCATTGGTCCGGCTTCTTTTCTGTCCCCCCTTGTAAATGTGCAAGATGAGAATTTTTGTAGCTTTTAAAATCAAAGTTAGGATATTTGTACAGATCAGATAATATCGAAGGGAGGGCGGGGGGGGGGGGGTATGGTACTTTTCTCTTCTAATTTTAATAACTACTGGTAGTTCTCAAAAAGTGGGAACAAAAAAGTTAATTTTAAACAATTTTAAAGATTTTGAAATTGCCATCAAATTTGATTTTATTACATAATATGTACACTTAGATTAAGGGCTCTCCATGGCTGGTGCTACTAATGCCATGGCACCAGTCCCCTAGTTGTCCGCAAGGAAATAAACAGAAAAAAAAACAGGAATAAAGGGAAAAAAATGAAGTTTTCTGTTAGTATAAACATAGTAGCATTCAAGTGCCTACACATGCTCAAGCATGAATGAGTCTGTGTAGCCTGTTTTGCATAAGCAATGCTAGAGTAAGCAGCTTGAAGAAAACTGTAAACATGCTTATGCTAGCAAGATATAACCGCATGTATCATGGATGTGCATGTTTGTCAGAGCTTCCACCAGGCAACAGGGCATTCCAGCCACGGCAGAAGTTTGGAGTTCGGCCTTGTGTCAAATAGTATGAAAGGAAATTATTCATGCTTGTGCATGTCTGTATGATAGACATCACAGGAAAAAACAGAGGAAAAAGACGTTCTGGACAAATTATTATTTCATCTATTTTATTCACTTTCTTTGATAAATAATAAATTCTAGACTAAAAACTATAACTTAGCAATAAGAAGTAAATATATCGATTCTTATTGAAAGAACAATTTTACATCAAGTTATCACACATACAGTAGTATGTGCACAAAATATGAAACATTGACTAGTTCAGAGGCTCTCAAAGTGAGTGTTGCGACACTCTGGGGCACTGGAGGGAGGGTGCCGCAAAAGTATCCACGTGATCAATATGTATAATTTAATACAGATATATGGACAAGGGTACTGTGAGAAATTTGTAATTCTTCAAATGGTTCAATTGGAAAAGTTAAGGAACCCCTGGACTAGTTTATTTAAAAGCTTATTTATTTATATATTTTTTTAAGCAGCAGGTTTATTAATCAGATTAATATTGACATTAAGTTTCAATGGGTTTAACAGGAACATTTCAATGAGACCTTTAACCATAAAACTGTATAGTATTTGCAATAATGAGATGTGTGATAAAAGAAATGTTTTCTTTTCATCAAAATAGTAATAGGGTTCAACTTGAAAATCATACATATATATTCATATCAATTCTGGATTTATCTTTTCTATCTTCAGCCAATTAACTAAAACCATTTTTCTTTACTTGGAGACGTGTCAGTTTTGATTTGAAGACATTTATGCAGTTTTCAAAAACTATTTTGTCAGTTTAAGGCATTTCAAGCTCACTGGAAATTGTCTATAGGAGTTTCTAAAGTGTGTTATAGGTTTTTATAGCTCTTTTACTGAATCTAGAGAGGTTTTTTTTTTTCTTTTGTTGCAAAATGCAGCAATTTTCTTTTCACTGAGAATTTTTAGTAGTCCCTTTAGGATATTTTAAAAGATATTTTAGTTTTTTTGACCTTGTATTCTATCATTAAAAAGAGCGATTTCAAAGAAATTCTGAAAGGATTTCTGTGTCGGGCCCTGTGTAGGAGACCCTGTAGCACCTACAGCTTTGAAATTTCAGACAAAATTACTTCTTGCACCTGTGTTTTTTCTTTTTTAAATTTCAAATTAGTTTTTTTTTTGCAATTTATTTTTTAAGCTAGAATTTCACATAAATTGCCTATTGAACAGATGACAATTTTCTCACACCTCTTAACATCCTATGTCATTCAAAAGAGCATTCTTTTTTCTGCATCAGATTGAGTTTGTTCCAATTTTCTCAATTAATTAGAACAGCAGATATAAGGGCTTCTAATATTGGAAAAATCCTCGGCTCAACTCATTTCAAGCCCAGAGCAAAAGATCAAAATATTACTGGACACCACAAATTTGAAAGCAACTTTTCAAATGTACAAAATGATACTTTTACTATGGTCAAGGGTCCCTTAAGCTGTGAAATTTCGTACAAGTTAAATAAGAAATAACAACGTCAAAAAGCACAATTGCATTAATCTGTATTTGTGCTTTTTGATATTATTTCTTATTTTACTTTTTAGCACAAAGGTATTTATTTATCTTAGTACAAGTTAGTTTGGATCCTAAAGACTCAAAGCGTGCTTTTTGTAGAGTTTTTTTTAAAATAATTTTGTTTTACGTATTTTTATCTAGTTCTTTTTGTCTTTGGGTTGGAGTGGAATTTTAATATTTTTCAAAATTTAATGAGTTTTTTTTATTAAAACTCTATTTTCTGCGGAAAGGGGAGAGAAATTTTAATTTTGTTCTTTTCGTAATATGAATTTTAATCTGGTCTGATTCTTCTTAACCGACACTTTAAACCTTCGCAAGTCAAATAAGATTGCAAAGCAATCTTTGTGGGTTGGTGAGTGGCAATGCCTAGTTTTGAAAATATAAGTAGGGGAGAGGAGGGAGGAATGGGACAGTGGGAGGAGTGGGACAGCTAAAATTATAGCAAAATAAATCACTTTATTTTATTGTTAGTTTGACCACTAGAGGACCTGTTTATAGCTTCTTTTTGTTTCATACTTGCAGTTTATCCAGCAGGAAGTTTCAGTTAATAGTTGGAAAAAGTTAAATTTCTCACCTCCAAAGTAATTTTTCAATCTATTTTCAGTTTTCTTTCTTTATTTATGTAATTTGTAAAACTAACATAATATATTATCATTGTAATCTTAAGTATATAATGTATGCTTATCTGCAATTTAATTAAGCCAAAAACCAGCATGGTTTATGTGACAAGTTATTTTTTAGAAGCAATGTGTAGAGGGAGGAATGGGACATGCGCCACAAATATGTCCCTTCTGTACAGGGGCTGTTCAAATATTACGTAAGCATATTTTTATCAATTTTTGATCTCTCCTCCCCCTTGTGAGCAGAAATCTTTTCAAAGGCCATATAATTCACCAAACCAACAGTTCAAAAGATAATACAATTTTGTTAACATTGGACAACCATGACAGCCATGTTACAGTTGAAATAATCAACAAGGCAAGATAACAATGGTGTTTTTTATGTTAACGTTTCCGCCTCATTGCAGTCATAGGCTTCAATCACTAGATATATCGGTATCACAGAGTAGAAAGAAGGAGAGAAATGTCCTACGGGATTGCTAGTGTAAAAGTGGCAACGTTTGTTCACTATTTCCAGAGGGCGCTGCATGTGCACCGCTCCCGACAATCGCAGCAGATCAATGTAAATGATGCTAAGTTTCTCATTTTTTTTAGAGGCAGCTATTTAAGCAAAAAAAGAAAAAAAACTACTGGAAATTGGTTGTAATAAAGGGCCAATATAGTGGACGATGTACGGCTTTCGCCCACAGGAAGTTAGCGCAGTATTTTGATGGAAAATTTTATTTTATTTTTCATCACCAACTTGCCGAATTCGTCTGTTATTAATATTGTGCTGTGCGACGTTTTATTTTTTACGAGTTGGAATGTTTCTATTCCTGTAAATAATTGACGAAATGAGAATGTAGTAGAATTAATTACGTAAATCCTTCCTTTAATTAGTTGTAAATTTCGTGACATGTTTCGAGAACTAATTAAAGCAAAATAATTTTTTGCTTTCACGACCTATAACAGATAAAAATAAATGTTAATGTTCTATTCACTTAACTTCAAGCTGATATTGATTATAATAATTTTATTCACGTGTTTACTCACTGCTTAAACAGAATTGTTATCATTATTTTTTTACTATTGCATTTTTTCGACAACCAAATGGAAAAAAAATCGGGAAACCTTTTTCATTTAAAAAATACACATGATTAATTTCAACAGAAAACCCCACAAACTATGAAAAAAGCGTTCCAAGGTAAAACTTTTTGAATGAATAAGGTTTCTCGATTTTTTTTCCATTTGGTTGTCGAAAAAAATGCAATAATAAAAAAATAATGATAACAATTCTGTTTAAGCAGTGAGTAAACACGTGAATAAAATTATTACAATCAATATCAGCTTGAAGTTAAGTGAATAGAACATTAACATTTATTTTTATCTGTTAAAGGTCGTGAAAGCAAAAAATTGTTTTGCTTTAATTAGTTCTCGAAGCATGTCACGAAATTTACAACTAATTAAAAAAAGTATTTACGTAATTAATTCTACTACATTCTCATTTCGTCAATTATTTTCAGGAATAGAAACATTCCAACTCGTAAAAAATAAAACATCGCACAGCGCAATATTAATAGCAGACGAATTCGGCAAGTTGGTGATGAAAAATAAAATAAATTTTTCCATCAAAATACTGCGCTAACTTCCTGTGGACGAAAGCCATACATCGTCCACTATATTGGCCCCTTATTACAACCAATTTCCAGTAGTTTTTTTCTTTTTTTTGCTTTAATAGCTGCCTCTAAAAAAATGAGAAACTTAGCATCATTTACATTGATCTGCTGCGATTTTCGGGAGTGTTGCACATACAGCGCCCTCTGGAAAAAGTGAACAAACGTTGCCACTTCTGCATAGTAAAGATTTATCTCCTTCCCTTTAATCTCCCTGATCGGTATATTCCTCATTTAAAAGCCGGTATAATGCAGCTTGCAATGATTGGTTGATAAGCAATCCGAGAAAAACTATTAACATCAACCACACAGCAAAGCTTGTTGGGATTTCCTACCATGCATCATTCACACCAAAAAATATTACTTCCGGGTTTAAAAAACCTGGAATATATCCATTTAACAGCCAGCCGTTTGGAGATGAAGAGTTTTTGACATTGTATGTTACAGACCATCCGTTGCCGGTAAATAATGATAATAACAGTAGTTCTCTTCCTTCACCATCTAAACCACCTGACAATCCTGTTGATATCGTTGTTAGCATGCCATCCTCATCTCATATTTTGTCGCTTAGTCCTGCAGACATACGGCCATTTCCCAAAGCAGAACCCAGGAATTCCCCGAAAAAAAATAAAGGAAAGAAGAAAGGACGCGAACAAGGATATTGACAGATAGTGTTCACTCTAGAAAAGAAAAGGGCTGGGTGCTAGCCTTTTAAAGGGGCACTTTTTTTAAAAAAAGGGCACTATTTTAACGCGGTGTCCCCCCCCTCCCAAGGCCAATGATGCACCAGTCAAAAAGTACTGAGCGCCCCTCCCCCCCCCCAAAAAAAAAATTAAGAGGAGAAATAACACTTAAAACACCTTGCAAAAATTCAAACAGTCTAGTCTTTAAGAACAATATTTAATTACTGATCTCCCCTTCCTACCAAAGAAACTGCTTAGTAATGTGCATTGTGCCGTTAAGTATTTTAGTAGACATCAAAATAGTGATGAGTGTAAATTCTCCTTCTTTAAATATATTACACTTCAAATAGAATAATTAACTTAAAATGCTGTGTGCAGTGCTTCAAGAATGCAGTGGTAGCAAGTTGCAAAACTAAAAAAACTTTATTTGAGCTCTATTTCTTAGTCTTGGAGTTCAAATTCATAACACAAATGTGTTGGCAGATATATGCGCTCCTAAGTGCAATGCATAAGCAGATTGGGCCAAGCTAAGATTTTTATCTCAGACAATTTTTGTGAAAATTTAATATTTCACCATTTTAATTTTGTGATTTTTTAAAAATCAATTGTATAATGTTTATAAAAGAAAAAGAAACAGTGCAAGATTATTTTAGTTAGAAAAAAGCACAAGTATGTCAAAAGTATGCTTTTTATTATGTCAATAATAGTTTTAAATAATCTTTTATATGAATCATATACAAAGATAATAAAAATATTTAGCAAAAAGGAAAGAATTGAATGAAAGCCCTCTCAATGCGATGTTTCCATTTCAAACGGGTTTTTTTTTTGGGGGGGGGGGGCGGATAAAAAATCCAAGATATTAAAAAAATACTCTTGCATTTTAGCCCAGTAAGCTTTGTACTATGTTCTTCTTAGGAAACAATCAGAAAGTTAACTTTCCAGAAACAGATGTGAAAAGATTGCTACACAATCACTAGCAATGCGCTAAAATGAGCTAAGCCTAATTTCCACGTGCAGATGAAAAACGGACACAAAGGTCTGAAATGTTAGGAAATGTACTATTCCCTCTCTCATTGTTGATTCTCAGAAGATCAAGGATGTGAAGGAATGAAACAAAGATCTCTCCCTTCCCAGAAGACCCTACTCCTTCCCACAACCTTTCAAAAACCCACCCTCAGTAGAAGGGAAGAACATGCCTTTGTTTCCTACTGATAAACCTGTTTGAATTCTGAGAATCTCATCCTCTCTTAGCCTAGGTATTTGCTTCCCCTTTTATTTATGGGGCCGTTTTCAAGGTGAAATTCTGGGAACAAGGATAAGACATTTGCGTTTTTGCAGACGATCGGTGGACAAATAAAATTGCCCCGATATCGCGGCAGGTCGAAACGACGGTTGGGGCATCTTTTTAAAAACACATGGTGCAATTTCTTATTTTTGAAAAGGGCGGGGCGCATTTCACGATCTAAAAGAAAGGCAGGGCGCATTCTGCTGATATGGAAAAGGGCAGGGCGCTGCGCCCTTCAAAAACGGTCTAGCGGGAACACTATTGACAGATACTCCAGAGAAGATAGAAATTGAAGAAGCAGAAGCTGCCAGACTAGAAAAAAAAAGTATCAACAAAAACCTGTATGCAAAAAAAAAAAAAAAAACTAAAAGTTAAAAAAACATTTGAGTTTAAAGATGAATCCAGTGATAGTGAAGGGTCAATTTCTTTACACGACACTTCAGATGAAGAAATATTTTATCCTCATATGCATGATGACGTGGAAATATCACAAGAGATTGACTGGATGGAGGACAAACCAAACATAGGAGAAAATGTTTTTGTGCTTGTCAAATTCCTTACCAAACGCTCAATTGTTTACTATGTTGCAAGGGTGGAGAGCATTTATGATACTGAAAGCTACAATGCAAAATTTATGAGAAAGGACATGAAAGGAAATTTTAATTTTCCTCAACAGGATGACTGTAGCATTATAGATAAAACAGATATTATCATGAAATTACCTCCACCACAAATGGTTGGTGGGACTAGTAGAGCACAGTCTTGTTTTTCTTTTAATGTGGACCTTTTCTAATTATGACACTCGCTAATTTTTCTGTAATTTTCAAATGTGTCCCACTCCTCCCATACTCATGTCCCACTCCTCCCACCCAGAAGGGAGGAATGGGACAAAATTCTTGAAATTTGTGATTAGTCAAGTGTGAAAATAATAAAATGTTTAAACATTGTGTATATTTTTAAAATGTAGTTATAATATGCAAGTTTATTGTGTGAGCTTTTGCATTTATGAATAAGTAGAAGATTATGAATAAGAATCATTTATGTGAAAAGTGTCCCAATCCTCCCTCCTCTCCCCTACAGTGAAATCCTATTACAACAAATATCCATTTCAGCAAAAATTATCAGTTTTGATTTAATTGACATTATGTTGTTTGAATTTCAACAATGAAATTCTCATTACGTTTGTAGTAACAGGACTTCACTGTACAAGCAAATAAATTTTAACTTGATATAAAATGAACAAACTTAAGTATATAAAATGACAGAGAGAAAATTGCTTCGAAGGGGACATTTTCATAACTAAAACTTTAAATTATTTTAATCCCATTTAATGTTCTCCTAAGGAGTATCAAATGCAAATGTATTTTTAATTTAATTTTCATGCAGGACTGTTGTTAGGATTTTTTCTGCAGTTATTTAAAAAAAAAACATTTGAAAAAACATCAATAATTTAATCTTTACAAGTGAAATAAGTGATAAAATGTCTGCTATTAACAAAAATCTTATTGTGGTTCGGCCCTTCAGAGTCATGTTAAATTTTTGGGTTTTAATGGGGCATATTTCCAAAATTTTGCACGACTATTTATCATACTGCAGCACACTTTCATAAGCAAGTTTTTGATGGTGGTAACTTTTCCCGTGGTCCCTAGAAAAAGAACCGTAACTTTTCAAAATTTCTATCAGCTTTTTTGAAAGTAATATAACATAAAGCGATTGGTTTCAGCCTATTGGTAGCACATGTGTTAATTCACCTCTGACAAGCAGTAAAGAGCATCATAAGTTTGGCATATTATACACGAACGCGCGATCGGCGTTCACAGAAAATGTTTGGCTCTGCAAATTTTTTTTTCAAACTGCTGTTAATTTTTTTTTTCAAATCCCAGTTTATTTCTGCTAAAATCTTTCTCCAAAAGTCTTTAAAAGCACACTTGTGAAAAAAATAATGGTTTTGGAAGTTTTCTTCAGTAGGTGAAAAATAAGCACAAACTATATCTTATTGCAAATAAAAATAATAAAAATAAATGATTTAAAGCACTTTTTTTTTGTCTCTTTCATATTTGAATATAAATTTATTTCTTCACTCAAGGGTGAGTTAGGCAAAATAATTATTAGCAGAAAATTTTCCAGTTAGGATTTGTGTTCGCAGAAAGCTTTTCATTTTATCTAAGCCTGAGCATCATTGATTTGAGCTTATAGCATTCTGTTACCTACAGATAGATTAAAGTTATAAATAAACAGAGACTTCAAACATATATAACAAAAAATAGATTTACTATAAAATTACACATTCATTCTCATTCAAAAATAAACAGATCTAATGTAAAATAATAGCGAGGGACTCTAATAAATTAAGTCAGAACTGTCCAGAAGGAAAAAAATCAGGCCCGGATCTGCGAACCCGCAGACCCCGCAGTAAGGGGAGGGGGATCACGCCCTTAATGGGCCCAATGACACAAGAAATTGGAAAAAAAAAAGAAAAACCTAGCACTAAGACCCATTAACATTGCAAACATACACTGCTGGCCTCTGGGGGCCCTACAAATTATGTTTCAGGGGGGGGGGGGCCAAAATTTATAGATCCAGGCCCGAAACAATTAGGTAGCTTTGTTGATCAGTTTATGTGTTACTGGGCATTGTTTTATTCCTAAAAGGAAATAAGGTGGAATTGAAATCGATTTTTGTTCTCAAACAAATACTTTGACAATTTGAATTTTGTTAAAAAATGTTACTGACAAAAATATACTGACTAAGAAACAGGTCCAACGAGAGGCCATGTCAGCCTAGTTGGAAACTAGGGGCGCAGGCTTTGAGTGGGCTTGGTGACACCGACAAAAAAAAAAAAAAAAAAAAAAAAGAGAGAACAAAGAAAGAGAAATAGAAAGGAAGAAAAAGGGGGAAAACAAGCAAACAAACAAAACGTAACATAACACTGGACGTAAATAATAAAATTTTCTTTTCGGGTGAGTGTTCGAAAATAAACAAATGTTCTGTCCTCACTAATGATTAGGAGGGTGAAAATGTGTGGTGAAATGAACCTTTGACAGTTCCGTGAATGCAACCTTTTGTATATGCATGTATAATGGATTCAACTCCCAACTCCTTGCCAAAAAGGAACGATCATAAGAAATCATGAGAGCATGTTGAGTTGAGAGTTGTGAATATTATTACTGATGCTAGGGCATTTTCCCACTATTAGGGGCCCATCTCAATGTATTTTTTGCCATCTCCCTGTCTATCACTCTAAAATAAACTGCAATACTTTTTAAAGTGAACTTTTCATAAGTTTCTGTGTCGTATTTTTTTCTTTTTAAATTAATTAGCAAGCAGTATTATAAGGAATTAAAATTATGATTGTTTGCAAAATTTATTCTCTTGGTACACACTGTTGTGGTTCTGAAAATAGAGTTAATTATCTTTTAGTAAGCAGTTTTAATTTTTTTCTCTAATTTTTTTTCCCTTTCTTTTACGGGGCGTGGGGGGGGGGCGGTGACACGAATCTGACTAGGGGCTCGCCTTGGCTCTCTGTAGCCCTGCTACGAAAAGCATACTGATAAAGTCATGAGCTTACTCCCCCCCCCGCAAAGTTTAGTTGATTAAATGATTAGATTATCATTAAGAAAAACAATCTATGATTTTTAGAAAAAGAACTTAATAAAAGATTTAAATTTAGCATAGAGCTTAAGCTTAAGACAATAGCAATAGATATTTTGTTCCTCTTATTTTCATAAAATGTAATATAAATGTTGCAATAAATATTTTCATTGTTAAAAGTAGGAGAATGAGAAACATACCAAATAAGCCTTCTTGAACTTCTCCTCTCCATTGACTGTAAAAAGCAAAGCAAAATGCAGTTTAAAAATAAAAGGAACCACTTCAAATGTAAAAAATAGCATTTATGTCAGCTTAATACTGTCCAACCTTTTTTTGTCAGAGGGGCACACCAAGTATTAAAATGATTTTCATGATCTAGAACACACATACTATTTCAAATACAAATGTGACAATCAGCAACAGGCTCTGAGCGCAGATAGGCTGGTCTTAGTCAGTTTATAAGTCCCCAATGAAGGCCAATGGCTCTCTGAAAGCTATCCCCCCCCCCCTTGATCATTACCGCCTCTTCCGGTAAGCTGTTCCTAGTGCTCAAGACCCTACTAAAGAAGTAATTTTTTCTAATTTACAGGTTAGCCTGAGATTTGAATGGCTTAAAACAATGACCCTTTGTCCTGCTTTCTGTGCAAATTTAACCCATTAACATCTTTTATTTTGATAAATTTAAACAACTGAATCATGTCCCCTCTGACTCTCCTTTGCTCCAGGCTATACATTCTTACAAGTCTAGTAACCCTTCTCTGAACCCTTTCCAATACAGAAATATCTTTCCTGAGATAAGGAGACCAAAACTGAACAGCATACTCCAAATGAGGTCTTACTAAACTCCTATATAAAGGCAGAAGAACCTTCTTAGATTTGTTTGAAATAGATCCATTGATAAACCAGGGTTGGCAAGTTTCTGCCGAGGTGGTTAAAACCACTGGTAGAAACTGGTTAAAACCGGCATGGCAAAAACCACTTTCTGCCACGTTGCAGCAGAAACTGGCAAAAACTCACAAAATAAAAAAATAATTCTTGATATACAACAGAAAATGTATGGGAAAAATAATTAATTGTTAACCAAAGCACTGTAATTTTATTACAAAATTATCACAATTCAAAATCAAATGTTACATTGTTTGACCCTGCAATTGCATCTTAGAAAAGGTGGTTTCAAAAATCTAAGCAGGTTCTTAATTTAATACGCACAAATGAGAAATTTTAGAATATTCTTGAAACAGATGAGCTAGCAGACAATTCATCAAGGAGCGAGCAAGGTTTGCGAAACTTTCATCTATTGTAAAACTGGACCACCATGTAGTAACTGGGGTTGTGGTAAAAATTTGACTGGAAAAATAAGTTTTGAGAAATGGGGCCAATTTGTTTTGCAAAGCTTTGACATTAGGTACAAAATTTATGCAAGTAAAATTCTGGCACTTTCTTCTTGAAGCATATATGATAATTTCAATCACGAGCAATTTAGAGGAAGCATATAAGTGAGCAAATTACAATCAGTAATGCCTGTTTAATTCTGTATGTCATTCATCTTTCCTAAGCACCCATATGATTTTTCATCCTTTGTTAGATTAATCCAAATATTATGAGCCTCTGCAATTGAAAAGTTCCCTTTCTGAACTAAATCAAG
Source organism: Uloborus diversus (assembly GCF_026930045.1). Lineage (NCBI taxonomy): Eukaryota > Metazoa > Arthropoda > Arachnida > Araneae > Uloboridae > Uloborus > Uloborus diversus. The sequence goes on from NC_072731.1 coordinate 173,645,494, forward strand.
GGCACTAGCAAGGTTACTTTTGTTTTTTAAAATGATGAACTGATGTTTAATTTTTTAGTTTACTTAAACAAATATCATTTATTAATTATTTGAGTTATTAAAGACATTTTAAAGTTTTTGCCAGTTTCTGTCGGTTTTTACCGGTTATAACCAGTTTCTGTCACTGGCATGGCAAAAACTAGTTTCTGCCAGCAGAAAGCCAACCCTGTGATAAACCCAAGCATTCTGCTGGCTTTGTTACTTGTAATGCAGCACTTTTCGACTAAACTTGAACCCTTGATTTTTTAAGATCCAGATCAATAACGTTTTCTGCCTGACTAATGATTGAATCCTGTAAATAATAACTCTCACGCTTCTTTCCATGACCTAAGTGTAGCACTTGACATTTCCCTACATTAACTGCCATACCCCATTTATCCGCCCACTTAGTAATATGATCTAAATCCTCTTGAAGCTGTTTTACTTGTTCTTCATTCTCTATAATCTCCATAACTTTTACATCATCAGTAAAGCAATTAATATTTCCAGAAATATTTCCACTAATGTCATTCATAAAAATAATAAACAGAAGAGGCCCTAAAACTGATCCATGAGGAAGGAAAAAACGCCTAAAACATCACTCCATATAGAATGATTTTCCCTCACAACTACTCTTTGCTTCCTTCCAGTGAGCCAATTTCTAAACCAAAGTAAAGTTTTTTCTCCTATTCCTACATCAGCTAGTTTGCTGAGAAGAGCAACATGCGGTACCTTATTGAAAGCTTTTTGAAAATCCATATAAACAACATCCACACACTTCTTGTTATCTAAATCCAAGGTAACCTTGTCATAGAAATGCAATAAAAAAAAAAAGCACACAATTTACCTATCCTGAAACCATACTGCAAACTAGTCAACAGACTATTAGTCTCTAAGATATTCATAATCTTAATTTTCATCAAAGTTTCAAAAATCTTATAAACCAGAAACCACTGAAGTCAAACTTACAGGTCTATAATTCCCTACATTACCTTTAGACCCTTTCTTGAAGAGTGGCGTTATGTTAGCTATCTTCCAGTCCTCTGGCACTGTTCGCGAGTTATAAGAAGCATTGAAAATATTTTAAATAACATCCACTAATTCCTCTACACATTTAACTAAAATTTTTGGATAAATATTATCAGGTCCCGGAGCTTTAGTTGCTTTAATTTTTTTCAAATGAAATAGAACCTCCTCCCTGGAAAACACAAAATCCTCAAGCTGTATAATAGTTTGTGTCTTGTTAGCATCAACTACTGAGATATTTATCGTTAAACACACTGGTAGGGTTGGCTTTCTGCCGGCAGAAACTAGTTTTTGCTGTGCCAGTGGTAGAAACTGGTTATAACCGGTTAAAACTGGCAGAAACTGGCAAAAACTTAAAATCGTTTAAAAAAACTAAACTACTTACTAAATGATATTTGTTTAAACTAAAAAATCAAACTTCATTTCATCATTGTAAAAAATAAAATGTTATGCTAGTGCCCTTGATTTAGTTCAGAAAGGGAACTTTTCAATTGCTGATGCTTGTAATATTTGGATTAATCTAACAAAGGACGAAAATCATATGGGTTCTTAAGATAGAGGAGTGACATACATAATTAAACTGGCATTACTGTTGATAATTTGCTCGCAAATAAGCTTCATCTAAGCTGCTTGTGATTGAAATTATCATGTGCTTCAAGAAGAAAGTCAAATTTTACTTCCCAATATTAATCTAGATTTTGTACCTAATATCACAGCTTTGTAAAAGAAATAGGCCCCACTTCTCGAAACTCATTTTTCCAGTTGAATTTTTACCACTACCCTAGTTACTACATGAGGGACCAGTTAAAAAAATATATACAATTTGAAAGTTTTATTAATATTGCTCATTCCTTGATGCATTGCCTGCTAGCTCTTCTGTTGCAAGAATATTCTAAAGTTTCTCATTCGTGCATATTAAATTGAGAAACTATTTAGATTTTTGGAACCACCTTTTCCAAGAAGCAACTGCAGGGTCCAAACAATGTAACATTTGATTCTGAATTGAGATAATATTGTAAATTAAACTGTGCTTTGGTTAACAATTATTTTTTCCATGCATTTTCTACTGTCTGTCAAATTTTTTTTTTGTCATTTTGAGAGTTTTTGCCAGTTTCTGCCAAAAATGTGGCATAAAGTGGTTTTTGCCATGCCGGTTTTAACCGGTTTCTACCAGTGGTTTTAACCGCCCCGGCAGAAACTTGCCAGCCCTGCACACTGGAAAAAAAGTTATTAAGAACATTTGCAATATCCCTATCGTTTTGAATTAAACTTCTGTGCTCATCAACCAATGGCCCAATTTGAATATTTTGAGCTTTCCCAGAATTTGTGTTAGCAAAAAACCTTTTAGGATTCCTGTCAATGTTATCTGCTAGCCTTTGCTCCAATTCCCTTTTCTGAAATCCATACCAAATACTTAAAATTATGCCTTCCTTACTATACTGGAGCCTATCAGCACTCTGACCAGTTTCTTTAAACAGATGAAAAGCAGCTTGCTTATAATTTAGAGCTTTTTTTATCTTCCTGGTGAACCATATGGGCCTATTTTTAGTATTAACACCTTTTCTCCTAAATGGAACATAATCCCTAACCGTTTTTGCTAGTTTTTCCTTAAAGTTCGTCCACTGCAGATCGGTGTTGCTGTTTTTTAATCCTCTCTTAAAAATATCTCTTTTAAGCTACGCCTAAGTGCAACAGAATCAATGTTTCTGAATTTGGGCACAAACCTAAAACTTTCATCTTTGTACACTTCAAGTTTAATCCAGAACCTAATACTGTTATGATCACTATCTTCAATACGTCTTCCAACATGTTCCAGGTGTACCCTACACACAACCTCCTACGTCACAACCTCCAAAATCGCATCCTCTCGAGTTTCCTGAGTTACCACTTGATCTAAGAAACAGTCGACAATTACTGCTAAAAATTCCTCTTCTCCGCCATTTCCAGGATAAAAATTATTCCAATCAATACCCAGAAAATTGAAATCCCCCCATTATGATGACGGATCCCTTGCCCGACATGTCGCTAATAATACGATACATCTGTTCATCTTGTCCCTGGTTTGAATTAGGTGGCATATAAATAATTCCAAAGCACAATTTTTTGCCCTTATTGCTCATCAACTCCAGCCAAACAATATCAACATCAGTTGGTTTATCATTTATGACCAATTCATTGCAAATGAAAGTGTCTCTAACATAAAATAAAACCTCACTACCTCTTTTGCCTACTTTATCTTGTCTAAACAAATTATATCCAGCAATACATAATAAATCTACATCAAACTCGGAATCCCACGTCTCTGTAATTCCATTAACATCTAACTTCTCATCTATAATTATGCTTTTCAATTCTTCCATCTTGTTCCTAATACTGCGAGCATTTGTGTAGAAAACTTTAAGCATACCTAAATTGCTTTTATTTAACATCCTGAAATTTCTTAAATCACAGTAGTTCAAAATACTACTCGTATCAGAGCCCCTATTTCCATTTCTAGTAATATCTAAAAGATCATCATCCTTGGTTCTTGAACCATGCCTTCATTTAAACTTAGTTTTTGACTCCAAAGACCCTAAAATTAAAGGACTAACCTTTTTTACAACTGTAGAGCTCAGATGCAGGCCATCATTAGCAATCCAAGTTTGTTTACAAAGACTCCACACATCAATGAACCTGATACTGTGCTTTTCACAAATTGACTTAAGTAGCAGGTTCATATACCTAGCACGTTGATTTAGCCAGCTCCAATGCACTCCACAACTGGGAAGCAAATAAACCACTTGGACACTGGTCGAACAGATGGTTGCTTTGTCCAACAGGGAATCCCATTCTTTTAAAAACTCCCCATTCTTACTGTGGCCTACATCATTTGGATCCACCCACAAAGTAACCATATCCTCCTTATTTAATACCCCCTTCTTTTCAGCAACCTTATTAACATCTTTCACCCGAGTCCCTGGTAAACAACACCTAGCCATCTTACACATTTTACTCTCCCAACTGTATTACCCACCTCTCTCACAATAGAGTACCCCAAAATTACACCCTTAGTTTCCTAATCTGAATCCTTATTTGAAACTTCCCTCTTTATCTCTGAAATATTTGTAACCTCTACAACTGGCCTACAACCTAATGCTAACTGGGCTTCCAAAGTTAGCATCCTAACTCTTAAGTCTGAGAGTTCAGAATATTTAGTGCAAATATGATCCTCCTCAAAAACAGACTCATCCTCCCCCTTATAAAGGCAGAACATATGACATAAGTCACAAGAGATCCAACTGTCTCCCTTCCCAATCCTAACCTCTTTCATTATGCATATACAAGGTTTTTTTTTTCAAGGTCCAATTGATCGCAAAGTGAAAACCAGAAAGTCAAGCCAATGACGCTGTGCGTAGATTTGTTGTCTCTCAAGTAAGATTATGCAGTGCATTAGGTCACTGTGGTTATTTCGGAGCACGCAGTGAACGAGGAAACATGCCTCGAACGATTGCAGCTCCTGCTAAGTGTGAAGTGCGTGCTGTAATTCGATTTCTGAATGCTACAGGAAGGGCAATTCAGAACAAACATAGAGGAATGTTGTCATCAGGCATTGTCCATCTGCACACACTGCTGCTTTAACAAAAACCCTCCTGCAGCAGTTTCGCTGGACAGCGTTTGACCATCCTCCATACAACCCAGACTTGGTACTATCCGATTACCATCTCTTTGGTCACATGAAAAACTGGCTAGGAAGACAGACGTTTGGTTCTGACACCGAGCTGCAGATCAGCGTACAGAATTGGCTGAAAGCACAGGCGGCTGCCTTCTATGAGGAGGGTATCGAAAAAATGGCACCACACTACAACAAATTTCTTAATCGGAGCGGCGACTATGTTGAGAAGTAGTTGGGAGGTGTACTCAGTGAATGTTCTAAAAGGCAAACCAGAAATGCCAAAAATGCAATAAACATAGAATAATATGCTAAAAACAGCAATATAGCAGTGAATTGCTACTCCCAACCAAGCACACAAAATCAAAACAAGATCACCACATGTTAGGCTTAGCTCCCAAAAATGCAAAAACACTTCAAGAATGCAATAACAGAAAAAATTAACTCCCAAGGGAAAAAAAAACCACTGAATTGCACGATGAAATGCAGTAAAAATACTAAAATTAGACAATAATAATTAAAAAATACACTAAGAAACCAGTTATCTGAGTAGCAGCACAGAGCTCTCTATACACCACATGTGGTAGGAAAACATAGAAGAGTATATAAAACGAACTAAAAAATTGCTGTTATCATTATAAAGCTTATTTTATTAATTGCATTTGATGTCCAGAAACCAATTTCTGAGCATTTAGTAGCAAATTTGTATCAGCTTTATAGACTGACGGTTGGGCAGCACTATAATAATGCAATGATATTTCAGTAAATAGAAATATTTTGGCTGCATGGTATCCAAGCAGAACTACTCACAGCTAAGGGCCTAGACCTATACATAGGACAAATTTTTCGAAAATGTTCCCCAAACAACCTTTGAAAAAAAGAAATTTTTAACCAACATTTCCTAAGCTTCAGCAAAATCAGCAGACTTAGATAAAATGAAAAGCTTTCTGCGAACACAAATCCTAACTGGAAAATTTTCTGCAAATAATTATTTTCCCTAACTCATCCTTGAATAAAATATTAAATTTATATTCAAATATGAAAGAGACAAAAAAAAGGTGCTTTAATTCTTTTTTTTTTTACAATAACATATAGTTTGCTTATTTTTCACCAACTGAAGAAAACTGCCAAAACCATTATTTTTTTTACACATGTGCTTTAAGAGACTTTTGGAGAGAGGCTTTCACAGAAATAAACTCTGGGATTTTCTTAAAAATTCCCCTTAAAAAAAAAAAATTAAATCAACATTACCAAGTTGAAAAAAAATTTCTGCAGAGTCAAAAATTTTCTGCGAACGCCGTTCGCGCGTTCGTCTATATTATGCAAGACTGAAAATCAGGAATACTAAATAAACAAATACTGACACAATCTGGTATAATTTTTTCTTGCCTGATTGTAAATTAAAAACAGTAAAAGACTGATTACACAAAAAGAAATAGAAGTGCTGCATTCGCGATATTGCCAATTGAGAGCAAATTAGAGCTCATTCAAAAAATTAATGTAATAAAGCTATAAGAAATTAAAAAGTGAAATTCTATTGACATATCTTCAGAATGCAAACAACAGTTAAGAAAAATAGTAGTAGCAGAAATTAATTTTTTCCAACAGCCACAATTGCAAAAAATACCCATCTACAAAACTGATCTCAAAATGAAAACCTTTTGTGCAAAAATATGATCCTCACATATTTCTGAGTGGGAATATGTTTATTACATTTCATTTCCCTCCTTTTTAAAAAGCTTATTTTAAAATAATAATTGTAGTAAAACATTCCAGATTTTAAAACTTTTTTTGGAAAATAGGAGATAAAATAATCAGCAATTTCCAATTTATTTGTTTTACAAAAAAAAAATAAATAAAAAAAATTAAACAGTTTTTTGTATTTTAGCAGGGGTCTGTCCAGGATTTTTCACAGGGTCCGTTTTTTGTGAAAAATTAATTATTTTTGTAAAAAATCAAATTTTGCAAAAAAAAAAAAAAATTTTTTTTTGTAAAAACGAAATTTTTTAATTTTGAGATGGCGCAAACTGCATCATTGACACTTAATGTTGAGTGTTTTCCCTCCTTTCTGTTGAGAATATCATTCTTGAGTGTTTTTTGAGTATTGGGGTACGGGAGGGCGGCATTGCTGTCTGGGAGATGGGCACCCCTCAAGTATCAATATTTATTTACCATTCTACATTATGTTAAATTATACTAGAAATGTTATATGTATAGTATTTAAAATAATTGTAATAAAGAAATTCAGGCAGGGGTTCAGCATTTAACATTTTGAACCAAGACATTGTTAAAAAGCACAGAATTTCGTTTAAAACTCATAAACTCCATGATTTTTACAAAAATAAAAACAAATTGTTTACCTATTAACAAAGCGTACAAAACATCGAAAATTCGAAAAATCAGATTCCCATAGCGGATGCAAAAAGATCGCAATCCTCAAACTGAAAACATCAAAAGTATAAAAACGGCTGGTAAAATAAAGATTTCTGATAAAGTTATTTTAGAATTGCACTTTAGAGTCCTATGATAAACATATCATTAATGTCTGGACACAGTTGAATAAAAAAAAAATAAAAATTGAACCATCGATTCAGCATTTAAATTTTTGACTCATAAAAGAAAATTGAATTCAGCTTTAAAAACTTAAAATAAGCGTTGTTACAAAAATAAAGAGACTTTTCATTTATTTGCATCCTAATAAAGCGAAGTTAGCTTAAAAAAATAATAGAGTATGATTCTCATATCGAATATAAAAAAGATTGCCCTTTTCAAAATGTAGGCATCTAAAGAAAAAAAAAATAAATAAAAGAGTTTATTTAAAATTAATTATCCTTTTTAGCATCGAAAAATCAAACCCATATAACTTTCTCCCAAAATAACAATTAAACATCGCCCGCCAGATGCTAAGGTGGCAGGTGGCGATAAGTTTAAAGTTGGTAACCCTATATGAAGCGATCACATTCCCCCCCCCATCCCTACTATCCTTTGCAGTTCTAAGTTCATTTCGCTGTATATTATTGTTTATTAAATCATGAATGGGGAGAAAAGTGCTTACAACTGACTTTTTCAGAGAAGTTTGCAACAACACCGCTGCATAAAACAAACAAGCAAAATTATAAACCAAACTGACTTCAGCTGTTAATTTCTTTCATAGAAACCAACAAGCATTATATTTATTTGGCCTTAGTAGTTATTTATCGCTGCTTGCAGAAGCCAGGAGCATCACAAGAGCGCTTTTTTTTTCTTTTGCAAAATTAGCAGATTTTGTATAAGTTAATACCTCTAATTTAACTTTAAAAAAGGTTCCAAACATTATCGTTGGAAATATGCTGCGTTATTTTGATTTGAGATTTGCTCTTCCAATAAACAATTTGAGAAAGATCCGTTTTTGTTTATCCGAATTTTGTGAAGGGTCCATTTTGGTTGGTCGCGATTTTGTGAAAGGTCCGTTTTGGTTGGTCAGGATTTTGTAAAAGGTCCGTTTTGGTTGATCAGATTTTTGTGAAGGGTTCGTTAACGGACCCAAATTTCCTCTGGCCAGACCCCTGTTTAGTTACATTTTCTCTAAAAGGGTCACAATTTTTTAAAATTTATTTCAAAATAATAGCTTTTGGCTAAAATAGTTGTAATAGTCGCCTATACATGTACTTCAAAAAAGTAGCAATAGTTGCCAGTGGCAGTCCTGTATCTGCATGGCTCCCAAAGAGGAACTTGGCTTAAATGCAAGTTTCTGGTCATTTTTTTTATCTTTTCAAGGAAATACGGAGGAGCAGGGAAGGGAATTTAGAGCGTTACATAAAATTTCTTTATCAGGGGACGGTTGGAGGTAGGATCACATCATATTAAGCTTCTGACAAAAAAGTAAGACACAAAGAAAAAAAGGTCAACAAAGAAAGAAAATACTAAACAATTTGCTCATAGTACCAAAATGCAATACTTACAACAGTTCAGCTAGTTCACCAACTTCTCCAACAAGTGCCAATAGTAAATTTCTTGGTTGATGAAATTGATCCCAGTTCCTTTCTCTACAAAACTTGGCCTGAAGTCTACGGCTGCAGAAAGAACCAGAAATCTTTGATTAGTATAGAAGCAACCAGGCTTGGAGTCAATTACCAGGAAATGTAATCAATTACGATTATAATTACGGGCACAAAAAAGGGGGGTTACGGCTACGATTATAATCGTCTGTCAAAACGTAATTAAGATTACAGCAACTATCCAATTAGGTAGAAAATATAATTGATTACGATCATAATATGCTGATTATGATTTTGATTATGATTACAGACTTATATTATAATGTACATATATCACTCATTTGCACCAACAACGTGATAGTTGAAAACTACGTTTTTTTTTTAAATATTAAAGAGATAATTGCAACTACCATGTAATATTAACTTAAAGATTATTTATTTGGTATTATTGAGCTGTAGGGATGTGTTGTTCATGAACGAACTGGTCAAAAAGAATGAATCCTTAAAATTAATGGATCGGTTCGTTCACTTAAAAAATAAACGACCGTTCTTTTGGACGGTGCGCAGTTTGGAGCATTGTATGTGATAAAATCGCATTTTTTAAAACAATTACATTAATCTTCAAATTTTTAACTCTCCACCAATCTCAAATTCCCTTTTTCTTAAGTGTAGTACGTACAATATATTCATGCGAACAATTTTACTTTCTGCTTTATGCATTATTCAATATTACATCCGCCGTTCAGAGGGCGCTGCTCAGCATACGCATGCGCTACCGGTCTGCAATTCTAATCATTTGCATATCATGTCCTAATTTACATTTCCTGCAATTTTCAGCTCACTCGTGTAAGTCCTTCATGTTGTTGCAATTTTCACAAAGGGGAGTGTATCTGCGCATGCAACTCAAAAGTGTCTGCAAGCTAATAATTGTCTATCATGCAAAAAAAAAACATTTTGAATCATAAAAAATAAACACATTTTGTAAAAGTTCATTGGCTAAAACAACGTTATAAAGCACAAAATTGCAAATAATTGCAAGTACAGTGAAGAATGTAACCCGTGTAAGTTGAACACTTGCGGTGCACTACTTTAGTGGTCAACTTATAGAGGTAGAACTATATGATATAGATTGTATTCTGTGCATGAAAATAGCAGTCAACTTAGACAGGTGATCAACTTACAAGGGTCAGGGGTCTGTCCAGGATTTTTCACAGGGTCCATTTTTTGTGGAAAATCAAATAATTTTGTAAAAAATGAATAATTTTGTGAAAAATCAAAAAATTTCGCAAAAAATATTTTTTTTTTTGTTAAAACGAAATTTTAGAATTTAGAGATGGCACAAACTGCATCAATTAAACCTGAAGTTGAGTGTTTTCCTCTTCTACGTCGAAAAAATCATTCTGGATTTTTTTTCTGATATTTGGCGGGGGGGGGGGGGGGGGGGCATCGCTCTTTCAAGCATCAATATTTATATACCATTCTACAATATGTTAAATTATACTAGATATATTTCTGTACAGTACTTAAAATAATTGTAACAAAAATATAAATAAATAAAATAAAATTCAGAATAGGGTTCAGCATTCAACTTTTTGACCCAAGACACTCTTAAAAAGCACAGCATTTCATTTAAAACTTATAAATTCCGTGATTTTAACAAGAATAAAAAGATATTTCAATTGTGTACCTCTTAACAAAGCGTAATAATCATCAAAAATTCGAAAAATTGGATTACCATAGCGGATGCAAAGAAATCGCAATTCTCAAAGTTAAGGCATCAAAAGTATAAAAACGGCTTGTAAAAGAAATATTTTCGATAAAACTATTTTAAAATTGCATTTTAGAGTCCTATGATAAACATATCATTAATATCTGTGGACACAATTGACCCAAAAAATAAAATAAAATAAACCATCTATTCAGCATTTTAATTTTTGACTCATAACAGAAAAGGGAATTTTGCTTTAAAAAAACTTGAAATGAGAGTTCTAACAGAAATAAAGAGACTTTTCATTTATTTGAATCCTAATAAAGCGAAGTTAGCTTGAAAAAAGAACAAAATATAATTCTCATATCGGATGTTTAAAGATTGCATTTTTCAAAATGTAAACATCTAAAGAAAAAAAAAACGGTAATTAAAAGAGTTTATTCAAAGTTAATCATCTTTGTTAGCATCAAAAAACAAAACCCATATAATTTTCTCCCAAAATAACAATTAAACATCGCACCGCACCGTGAAAACGCAAATATTGACAAGCTGGCAAAATGATGAGAATATTTTCTAATCAAGTCATTATAAAGGTTCAACGCCAGAAGCTAAGTGGTGATAATTTTGAAGTTGGTAACCCTATCTGAAGCGATCATATTTTTTCTTCACCCTTACTATCCCTTTGCAGTTCTAAGTTCATTTCACAGATATATATTATTATTGTTTATTAAATCATGAGCGGAGAAAAGTGCTTACCAATGCCTTTTCAGAAAAGTTTACAACAACACCGCTGCTAATTAGCTGTGATAAAACAAACAACCATTATATTTATTTGGCAGTAGCAATTATGGAACTGATGTGATATACCCCACCCTTGGCGACTTTTTCCTGTTGGCGCCAAGAAAGCGTCGCCAAGAAAACGATGTATGACGACATATGTCATACATCGTTCTTAGCGATGCTTTTTTAGCGCCAACAGGAAAAAATCAGATAAGAAAACATGATCAAAGCACTTCAGAACACAATATATATAAAAACGACATAAAAACACAACAAAAAACATCACGAATATATGCTTCAAAAATGTACAGGGCCGGGGTTCATGGTAAACATATTAAAATACAATGAAATAAATTATTGTATTAATTACAAGTCGAAATTAATGCATTAATTTTTTTTTCATCATTTCTCCGGGATACGAGCCCTCGGTCTCATAGTACTTTCGTAATGAGACCTCGGCTCGCCGACCCTGCCTCGGTCTCATTACTACTCTGGCTCGCCAGGACCTCGCTCCGCTCGGTCCGTTATCCCTCTGACTGTTAATATACATTACAGTCGGAGTATGGTCACAGTTATGTATACTACAAGAACCCCTCAAGAATTTGTAAAAACAAAGAATTTTGGAAGTGAGAGGTTTTTTTTTGAATTCTAAAATAAAGAACTTACCTTTTTATATGGTATAAATATTCACACTCAGTCTAAAACAATACATCATATGACAATGGCACGTTACAGATACACACCACATTGGAGTTAACTTTTAATTAACCTTCAAGTTTGAAGAAACTGGCATTTTCTAATGTTTTTACTTCAAAACACAACTACTGAATTTAAACTAACACAAAATAAGCATTCCTGTAAGGCATATTGCACGAAACAACACCACGTCGTAAAATCCCTCTAAGAGCGGAACATATGTGCACCTACCTCCACGGACACACGTGCGAAAAGAATTAGTTCACATCTGTACTTCCCAGGTATATTCTGCAGGGTTACTAGGGCTACCGGAAAAAGTTTTATCGCCAACGTTGGCGATTTTCGAAATGAGCTAAAAATTCTATCCTCGCCAGGGGGGGGGGGTATATCACATCTGTACCGCAATTATTTATCGCTTGCAGGAACATCCCAAGAGTGCCAATTTTTTTTTTTTTTTTCAAAATTAGCCGATTTTGTATAAGCTGATCCCTCTAATTTGACTTAAAAAAAGGTTCCAAAAATTATCGGTTTATACACAGAAATATGCGTTATTTTGCTTTCAGATTTGCTCCTTCAATAAACAATTTGTGACAGATCCGATCTTGTTTATCAGAATTTTGTGAAGGGTCCGTTTTGTTTGATCGGGATTTTGTGAAAGGTCCGTTTTGTTTGATCGGAATTTTGTGAAGGGTCCATTTTGGTTGGTCGGATTTTTGTGAAGGGTCCGTTAACAGATCCAAATATCCTCTGGCCAGACCCCTGAGGGTGGTCAACTTTACAGGTTTCACTGTATATGCTTTGAGGTTACAAGGAACTAATTTTCATGCCAATTATGTGAGTCTATGAATGCAAAGATCTAAGTTAAATTCCAAAATTCTAAAACTAAGCTTCTTTTAGCAGATATCTTTGCATTCATAAGCTGTCATATTTTCCGGAATTATATCCACACAGCAGCGAATACATCCACCGAACGCTCGGGTGTATATACTATCTGTTACTAATTTTTACAATCTAAATAAACAATATCAATTTAAAACGAATTGGAAGTAAAGAGTGAGCTTTTACGATTATCAGACACATGCAACTCCGTGGCGATGTATCCGCACTAGGGTGGGCCGAAAAACCCCGATTTTCGAAATCGGTTTGCGGATAGGGCGGAATTTTGGCCAAATGGCTTCAACATGACGTAAAAAAAATTTCAGCTCGATCACTTAACTCCTTCTGCTGCCGCCGGAGCCCTAAAATTTGGTAAAAATGACCAAAAACTAGGATTTTTTGACAAGTTTTAAAATTAATTGGTTTCCTTAAATTGGTTTGCGGATAGGGCGGAATTTTGGCCAAATGGCTTCAGCATGACGTAAAAAAAATTTCAGCTCGATCACTTAACTCCTTCTGCTGCCGCCAGAGCCCTAAAATTTGGTAAAAATGACTGAAAACGGGAATTTTTTTGACAATTTAAAAAAAGTTGCTAAAAATGTTGCTAAAATAATTATAGTGCTTAAAAAAGAAGAAAATATGGTAAAGTTAGTATAAATAGTATTTATAAATATATTTTGTCATAAAATCCTCAAAAAAATTTTGAAAAATTACTAAAATAGGCAAAAAGTAACATTACAGTTCGCAGTGCGAAACTTATTTAATATTTATTTTCAATTAGTGTTTACATACCATTTATATTTATACGTCTGCAAGGAGGCTTGAGTTAACAGCTGAGGCGAGCTTTTTACTCCGGTGAAGTGACGTATGAACTCTTTGATATAAATTGTGGCATTTTCTTTCGCGATTTTAAAGTGGCGAGCACAAATCCGTGCCTTGCGTCTGATCCACACACAAAAGACGCAGCTTCTGTTACTAACTTCACCATCCTTTCTACACTCTGAGTATGAGATGGATAACACATGATGTTACTGGTTTCTTCAGGAAAAGCAGACATCTGTATGTTGTGTTTGATCTCTTCTATGCTCAGATGTTTCGTGAGAGGAGGTTCTGTCAGAATGCATTCAGACCAGTCAATCATATCAGTGTATGAAGACGCATCCAATTTGAGGTTTTGTGGAACACAAAACCTTCTGGGAGACTTCATAGTCGAATTTGTTCGTGCTTTAAGTATTCTTCGCCATCCCAGTTGTCTTATATTCGGGTGAATGTCCGTAATGAAACTTATGAGCAAATTTTCGGGGTGGCTAAACCACGCGTTTCTCCTGATGACTGGATCTATCACCAGTCGATTCTAGCCTTTTCGTCCAAGAAACGAGAAAAAGAAAGCATCTTCCAAAGGTGTCTTGCTCCGTCCGAAATCGATGGTTTGCACTTGACTGAAAACCACACTAATGCATAAACTTTCATAATGTAGGCTACGATTGTCACTAAAGACTCAGTAGGAGTGCTAGTTGCTAGATAGACACGCAAAATTCTGCTTGCTGCTGTTAACCACCTAGCGTGATGCAATTTTCCCGGATTCAGTTCGGCCAAACGCTGGGGACACCTTCCTGAAGACACTGCTTTGCAGATTTCCAAAAAATACTGCTGATCACTACTTAAATCTTGTACCTGTTCTAATTTCAAATCCTGGATCCAGCGCACTGAGACTGGAGAAAATTTCGCAACAGGCATGGTTTCACAATTTGATAACAATTTTCCAATTGGTCCTTGATAAGTCTCTGGCCCTGTTGTTCTGCCATCAAGAGTTTCAAATAGATGACGAAGAGGCAATTCGTTAGTGTGAAGAATGCAGATAATTCTTTGAAGAGGTTTCTGAATGGCTTTCTCAATAAGCGACATAACCCCATTTGTGTGGCCAGTGTTTGTTACTGTACCATCAGATCCTATGACAGCAATATCGGATAAGTCCATTTTGTGTTCACGAATGAAACTGAGCATCGCTTTACTGATAGATTTCCCCGTACCCGCAGAAGGAGTTACATGTCCAAGGTACCTTGATTCAGGTTCTTCAACAAGGACAATATGTTCTTCTTTCTGTGTGGTCCGATAATATGTATCGTCCTGTTTCCTTTCAATCACCAACGTGCTGTCAATTCTTCCATCAAAATATATTGCCTTCAATTTCTTTTGCTGAAGTGTTGTGGAAGTCTCCTTTAAAATATGTTTAGAGAGACTTTGTTTTTCCCTTTGAATTTTGTTTGGGTCAATAACCTTTTCTTTATTTTCAGGGGTCACCACCCCGATGTCTTCAAGAAGAGAAGAAGCCAGAAGAGCAGCGTCTCTTTTAGATGTTTGTGTCCTGAAGACTGCACTAGAAAAATTGGGCAATTTAAACCTCTGTTGTGTCACGGGAACATAAACTGATCGCTGTACCTTTCTCGATGGCTGAAAATCTGTGTCCGAGTCCGTTTCACTTTGATTATGCACAACATGCTCCTCGTCCTCAAGCTCACTCAAATCGGGAACAATTATATCTCGCTGACTAGTTTCTTTATTTTTTGATTCTCTCTCTTCTCTTTTTGTATCACGTTTATGCCTTTTGCGGAGCCGATTGGTTTCTTTATGGTCAATTTTTTCAACAACCATTTTCCTCTCAGATCGTTGATCAAGGAGAAAGGGCAATTCCAATTTAGGTACTTTATTTTCATTTTTGCACGAGCATTGAAGAACGGGATCGATGCATTTACACGCAGCTATGTCAAACAGCTTATTTTTTGCATAGCGTTGAAAAGATGCAATCTGTTCATTAGAAAAAGAAGAATTTTTTTTTGAAGACTTTTGCAATTTACGAAGCTGTTCAAGGTATTTCGAAATCATAGCAACTATGCGCCTTTCACTGACGATTGCTTTGTCACCGAATGAAGCAATAGTCCAAATATCCACAACTTTCCTACCTACAACATAAGATATTTCTTTGGCAGAAGGTTCCTTTCGAGATTCTAACTCTCTCATTTTTTTATTTCTTTCCCACAAGTAATGCCTTAAAACGTCTTCTACAGTCGGTAGTTTTAAAATAGAAAGTTCCTTGGGCGACCCAATAATGTCATGAAACACATGTGAACGTAATACATTTAAAGATGCCATATGTTCTGTTCAAGGTAGTTAAAAATATGCACTAAAACTGTATGCTATTTCACAGATAACATCGGTAGTTCGCCACTTCAGGAAAGAAAATTAACGAGCGAGCACGTTAAAAACCCTAATACTAGCACTAGGGAACAAACGCCTCAGGAAACTAACAATGGCAGTTTGAAAGTCTAACTGGCGCTCCGTAGACGAGCCCAAAGTTGTTTCGCGGGAAAGGAGAAGTAGATTAGATGCGTCGGTTATTTGCGCTGCTGGCGCTGGGCGAGTCCAAGTCTGCGGAGGGGAAGTTGTTTTTTACAGCTCTGGCGGCAGCAGAAGGAGTTAAGTGATCGAGCTGAAAATTTTTTTACGTCATGCTGAAGCCATTTGGCCAAAATTCCGCCCTATCCGCAAACCAATTTAAGGAAACCAATTAATTTTAAAAATTGTCAAAAAATCCTAGTTTTTGGTCATTTTTACCAAATTTTAGGGCTCCGGCGGCAGCAGAAGGAGTTAAGTGATCGAGCTGAAATTTTTTTTACGTCATGCTGAAGCCATTTGGCCAAAATTCCGCCCTATCCGCAAACCAATTTAAGGAAACCAATTAATTTTAAAAATTGTCAAAAAATCATAGTTTTTGGTCATTTTTACCAAATTTTAGGGCTCCGGCGGCAGCAGAAGGAGTTAAGTGATCGAGCTGAAATTTTTTTTACGTCATGTTGAAGCCATTTGGCCAAAATTCCGCCCTATCCGCAAACCGATTTCGAAAATCGGGGTTTTTCGGCCCACCCTAATCCGCACGTCAGCGGATGTATCCGCGCCCGGTGTGCGCAAGTGCATCTACATTATCTAGCTCTGCGTATTAAGTCTTTCAGTCGAGTTTGATAATCTAAATCTAAAAGTCCTCTTTCTAGCCTAGTAACTCTCTTTGGAACCCTTTCTAATTAAGTAATACATATCCTTATTGAGATATGGAGACTACTACCGAACAGCATACTCTAAATGGGAGCCTGAACAGTTTCGGATGAAACTAATCAACAGCAATGCAGTGAACAATATGTTGTCAATCACCTTATTCATCTACCTTAACAAAGAAACATATTGCTTACAAATGTTCTCGAAACATAACCTAACATGATAATTAGGTAGATAAGAAGAACCAGGTTAAAATTCACAATTTAACTGTTACTAATTATGTTATTAACTATTAATTGTTAAATAGTGTTTTTAAAAAATCATGCAAAAGCCTGTTAAATTCATATCCCAATGACAGCACCACAAAAACAGGTTTCACCAGCAGGAAGTGAACCCTGATCAGTGACAGGGGCGTGCACAGAAATTTTGGGGCCCATCACAAACGACTTTGACAGGTCCCCTCCATATTGTTTACCCTATATTTCACCCCTCATTTTAAAAATCTTGAGCCCGAGCCAACAGGTATCCTTTCTTCCCCTCTGTGGAGGGGATGTAAGGGAGATGTATGCTTAATAATAACGTTATTGTTACCTTTCTGAGATATTATTTTAGTACTTATTTTTATTTTACTTCAAATTCAGCTTTCTCTTCAAACTAAATCAATGTAACTTTTCTCAAATCTGAGTCCCGCCTGAAATGAAAATTAAGAAAAAAACTTTCTAATCGTATAAGTAAAAAAAAACAAAACCAAAAATAATAATGTTTTCTGGAGAAGGACCTAATTGCAACATGGTAAATCCATCACTAGACTTTGTGCATATTAAGCAAGGGCCCATATGCAAAATTTAAAGGGGGGGGGGGCGGGGGCTCAGATATTTTCCTCATGGTTTAGTAGGATATTTTCCCCATAGAAACCGATTTCAGTACAGATTCGAATTATTAAAATTTGACATTTTAAATAACTTATTCATTAATTGCTGAAGAAGAAATGTTTGTACATTTTTGCAAAGAAAAAAAATACTAAAAGTAAGGAAATAATTTCATAGGGGGGTGGGTGGGCTTGAGCCCTCCATGGCAACCATATGGGTGTGCTTGATATTAGTTTTCATCTATGGATGATTTTCCAAGACAAGCATATAACCATAGCATGTAGGCATATTGAAAAAGATACGATTAACGTAAGAAATTGAACCAAAAAAAAAAAAGAGCACATAACGTAAAGCTGTAACGTTTCTCTCTCCTCCCCGTTTCCCCCACCCCCGCAACATCCAAGAAGAGATATATTCTTAAATTTCATCATCATTTATACATCATAGACTGAAAACTGCTATCAATAATTTCAGTTCAAGCTTAATGATATTAGAGCAGCAGTTTCCAACCTTTCTAGTTGTGAGGCCTACCAGTTTTGTAGAAAAGACCATTGTGGCCCACTAACTACATATTACTTGCACAGCCAAAATTTACTTTCTGGGAGGAGGGGGGGGGGGTGGCGGCATCTGCTCATAACTGTCTTTAGGTGCAAATAGATTTACCATTATTAGGATTGAAAGTGGGTTAAAAACATGAGTTCTGGGAGATGTTAATCCTCTTCTTCCCTCACGTGCGCCATTGGCAGGGTTGGCCGAATTGGACCCAATTGGGTTGGACCCAATGGGTTTTTTGAAAAAACCCATTATTTAGCCCACTTTTGGGTTTTTTAAAATTTTCTGAGAAGTTTTTTAAAAAATTAATTAATTTAAATATTTTTACAATTAAAACTTCTTTTTTATTTGTTCTTCACCACAGACAATGAACACAAAAAAATGAATTTTGAACTTTAATAGTATTTCTTAACTCTTAACAGCATTAAAAAAATACTTCAAAGATTTTAAATAAATGTATTTAACTTTTTTCTTTAACTGGTCAATAAATAACTCAAATTATCTTGACCAAATCCTGTCACGTCTGATTTTCTCAATATTTGTAGATTGTACAGAGGAAATTAATCTAGTTAAAAGGCTTCATGTGAATTATTTTCTGCTAACCAACGCGTCACAAATCTCGAATAAACACAAGGTATATTTTTTTAGAAATAAACAGATTTTTCAAATGGTCGACAGAAAACAGAACAAGTACAGTATTTTCATTATCTTACGAAAAATTTTAATATTTCTCACTCTGTAGACAGAAATAGAAAAACAGGCAACATAAAATTCAAAGAAATGTCTTGATTAAGCTGGAATTCAGTAAAAAAGGGATTTAAACTAATTGAGGTTCTACAGTAGTTTTGCATAACAAAATGAAATACAATAAAGTAAAATGCAAAAAAAAAAAAAAAATAGTAATTAAAAACGAACAATAGATTTTATCACTCGAGAAGTGACTTTGCCTAAACTGTTGGTAATAATGAAAATTAAAAAATCTGAAACTTCACCATTTTTGGGTTTTTTCATCTTTTATACTTTTCTTCAGAAAACGCTGAATTTTAACTAGTTTTCCAGCTTTTTTTACCTGAAGACAATTTTTGCACTTTGTCCCTATATTTACGCTACAATATGCTACAAGTACCCCACATTTTCTCTAAAAAAGACAAAAAAACCCACATTTATTTTAAAAAACCCAACTTTAGTTGGTTTTTTTTTTGGGTTTTATTTAAAAAAACCCAAAAAACCCTGGGTCCATGGGCTTTTTTAAAAAAACCCGGGTTTTTGCCAACCCTGGCCATTGGTATAGATATACTGTACAAAACCAATTTTCAAAATATTTTTTTAAGAAAGAAAATAACTTTATTGCATTCACTTAGCTGGTATAGCTGTAAGAAAATTCAAAAACAAGTTATCTAAGTTAAAGCTCCATGAGATTTTTGATGCTGTTTTTCCTCTTTGAGGGAGTTGATATCTGGATTGAAACTGGATATGTTTAGTCTCAAATAACTCACAACGTTCGATACATTTCTATATTATTTTTTAAAAACTGCAGTGAAAAGTCTCATTCAAATAGGTTGGTTTTCGAAAAGCCCCCCAAGTGTCTCAATTTACTGGTTAGTCATGCCAGTTCAACAAATAAAGATCATTTTTAAGTTGAAGCTAATACTAAGTTTCATTGGCAATATTCATTTAAGAAAGGAGTTTCCGAATTCTCAGATTTCATCTTCAATTATAGGAAAAGTTCCTCAGAAATATGAAACATTTTAATCTTACAGTTCATTATTGGCGATGAGCCAGGGAGAGCTTTTGAGTACAGTGCACTTAAGTGAATTTTCGAAAAAAATTGAAAATAAGACTCCAAGATTTGTCTTGGTTCAAATTCTTGATCAGTGTCCGCGGCCCACGGGGGAACCGCTGTATTAGAGCATTAAAAAACAATATCGTAAACATAGTGCTTATTTCCTAAACTATAATTAAAATATTATTTTTACTCATCATCATTTTCGAAAAAACCAGTTTTCTAACAATTGATGCAAATAAAACTTTTAACTTCACAATTATCCAATGAATTAAAAGTGATTTAACTTCTGTTTTCTTCTGCGATTAAAACTACAGCAGTTTATACCTCATACAATTGTCATTTGAAATTATTTCATATCTTTGTTATTCTATTAGAAGAACGCAAAAGGACAAAGAGAGGGAGGGGGGTCAGAAACTTTCGTAATTTGCTTTAAGAATTTAGTGACCAAACAAGAAAATACCCACATATCTTCAAAATTAGGTATAGAGCTGAATGAGAACAAATTTTTGATCTCAGTTACTGGTACTGAATCTTCAGACGGAACGGAAGGTGTGAGTTCATTGGTGCATACTGATGACATAGTGAAATTTGTTTTTCTTCTTTATCACAATTTTATCGAATCTACATTCAAAACAACAAAATCAAATTTCCCGTTTACATCAAACAGTGGTTATTGAACCGGCAAACTAGCTCAAGAGCACCTCGGTTGCCAACTCCTTACTTAGAGTAATAACCAAAACTGAACTCCGAAAACCTCAAAATGCTATTGGATAATTTGATGTGACGTCATAAAGGAAGTTTATGCGACAAAGCAAAATATTCCATGACGTCACACGCGGCAGAAAGTTCACTGGACCTTCGGACAATGGCTGCTGAAAGAGGCTGCTGAGAACTAGAGGGACTCTACTGAGAACCAGAAGAAAGGAGCGGCCCCCCAAAGCCGTAAACTTGTCGCCGCGGACAGAGGAGGGTATGGGAGCAGTGGTATCCAATTCGGAGCACATCAATAAAAAGATTTGTGTCGCACTTTCATAATTTTTACTGTCAGAGCGTAAAATATGCTTTACTTATCACATACAACAATGTTAAGTATTATATTTAAGGGGGGCGAGGGTTGTTATTTTTATTTGTTTTTGTTGCTAGTGAATGCAATTTTGGAACGTAGAGTAGTTACTCATTTCTCCCCATTACCACTCGATTTCAGAAGCTAAATGCACTTAATTTATGAAAAAGTATGTCTAAAACAGTTTTTAGTTAGAACTAAGCGCAGTCTTTAAATGTGTATAAACACATAACATATAAATTATACTTTAAAATGAGGATTCTTTTGATCTTAAATTTTGAACATTGTTTGAAAGAACTGCAGAATGCGCATTTATTTATGCACAAAAATGTTGACACATTGAAGGTTAAAAAAATGTATGACAAAAACTTTTATTTCTCAAAAAGAAAAAAAAAGTCATAAAATAGTCAAAAATTTAAATAATTTTTCTATTCAAAACTCCAGAGACCGAGTACGCTACCTTGTGATTAACAATACTAAAGAAAAAGGTAAAACATTACATTCCACGTGTTTTCTTTGGGGTAAATTACAGGCTTCAGACAGTTTTTGATGTAATGTAATTTCAGAAGAATGGAAAAGAAAGCTTCCCACAAACACGATGAAAAATTACTGTCATTCACTAAACGTAAGTTACGGCATTTGTTTCTTTAACCTTTTTCATCCGTCATTAGACAGTAGCTGCAGCGTCTTTTATAGTTTATTGGAGTTGCAAATTACAATTTCTTTGTCAAGAGCTTCAAAAATTTTTGTTCATTTGCCTTTTATTTCTGGAATTTTAAGGTTTTACCTTTAGTTGTAATATTTTCGAATATAATGAATCATTGTGTATCACAAGATTAAATAGCAACTTTGTAGTGTTTACAAGCATTCAAAAAATCATGATTTGTAAAGCACAATTAAAAGGCAAAGTTTAAAATTCCGGAAATAAAGTGCAAATGTATGCGTAAAACATCACATCACTGCAAATGGATCGAGCATGTGCCTTTTTTGATCGGTTTGGTCGTTCTGTTAGCAAAAGGTTATTTTTACTAGAACAGTGGCAAAAACCAGAGAAAACCTGCAAAAACTGAAAAATTGCCTGTTATAAAAAGTTACAAAGGAACAATATAATTTCGTATTCGCAACTCCAACGAACTATAGGGGGCACTGCAGTCACTGTCTAATGGCCGACTTAAAAACTAAAACAAACGCATGTGGAAAGAAAATGCTAAAAGTGTTGTGATTTTTGTTCGTATGTATGATATTTTTCGCTTCATTCTTTTTAAATTAATTTTCAAAGTCTTGTGGATATTCTGGCCCACGTAGAAAGAAACGAGAATTCAAGAAGCATTACTAAACGTCAAAGATTGATGCAAACTACGTAGTTCGTAGTTCTAAGCAGTTATTTCCACGATGTTGAATTCGATATTTATTATTCTTGATAAAACTAAATAATAATTGTGGCCTGAAAGAACAACAATTAATGCTAGAAAATTCAATATGACATTACAAATTATTATCGAAAGAAGATGATACTTCTTTGCGTTGCTTGGCTAGCGCTTATTGTTTTGCATTTGTTGCTGAGTTATTTCTCTCGAATTCCCGAATCGGTTAATTTAAAATTCTTCTGTTTCGATTTTTCTAATTTCTGAGTTACGATTTAATTATGTCAAGTTATGCAAATCATCTACAGAATTCTTACGGATATATGGTGGTAGTTTTCTTTTCAGTTGATTGACCATTATTTCTTTTTACTTATCGAATTCAGTAATCTTACTACCCTTTATTCCACTCATGATAAAAATTAAAAATGGTTTAACTAAAAACGCGAAATCTCGCCATGGCTACTTTGCTCGCACAATACTAAAACTATAACCCTAAACAAATTTGGCGAAACCTTTCAGCTGAGAATAAAAGGAATAAAGTAAATTCTTTCTCGGTTAAACATTTTTCATTTTGTTCTACGATAATATATTCAAGAAAATATTTTGCATACCGTCCATTCCAACTAAATGCTGCTGTAAAATATGATTAGTTAAACTAATTTAAGATTAAAAAAAAACTCATATTCTTACAAATTCATACAAAACAATAAAATTTTTTACCTTGTATAACGTTATCCAAGTTTGTTAATCCAGTTTTCGCTTTCACCATTTTCAATCAACTCATATTTTAGAAGGAAATAAGGAAAACTAACATTATTTTGAGAAGCTCGAGAATACTACTAAGGGACGAATTAATTTCTGTAGCTGAAAGCAAACTAAGACTCATCTATTGCGTTAATAAATACTCATAACAAACTGCCTGTGTTTACGTCAACAGACACACGTGGAACGCAACGTGGCAATGTTTTAGTTTCATCGGCAGTTTTGTAAATCACCGCAAGGTAGCGTATTCGAGCGCTGGAGTTCCGAATGTAATTTAATTGAAGCTTGAATAAAAGCAGACGATTGAGACTCAACTAGGTTTTTTTTAAAAATAAATTTACAATTAAAACAGTTTAAAGTAATGATTCGCAACTCC
Organism: Uloborus diversus; assembly: GCF_026930045.1. NCBI lineage: Eukaryota > Metazoa > Arthropoda > Arachnida > Araneae > Uloboridae > Uloborus > Uloborus diversus. The sequence goes on from NC_072731.1 coordinate 173,669,043, forward strand.
AACGAACTATAGGGGGCACTGCAGTCACTGTCTAATGGCCGACTTAAAAACTAAAACAAACGCATGTAATAACGAAGAAAATGCTAAAAGTGTTGTGATTTTTGTTCGCATGTATGATTTTTTCGCTTTATTCATTTGAAAAGATTTTTCAAAGTCTTTTGGTTATTCTGACCCATATAGAAAGAGATTAGAAACCAAAAAGTATTACGAAAGTAAACAATTAATGCGGAACACACAGTAAGTTGTTCTGAAGCAGCCATTTTTACGATGTTGAATTCGGAATTCATAAATTTTTGGTTCGCTTCGAACGGCATTTTCATTTTGTACCGTTTTTTCTATACATTAGTACATATTAAGTTCAGTTTCGTGACATTTCCAGCATTTGTTGACATTTTTGTCACATAGTGCACATACGTGGCAGACTGTCAAGAGTAACGTTTAACACTAGATAATTTATTTCTATGACTATATGATTGGATATCCAAAGAAATCATGCATTTAATTCATTCGTGATGGAAATGATTTACCTGATATGCGAAATCTTGTCAAGATACATCATTCTTTCACACAATTTTAAAACCATAACCCTATAAACAGATTTTTGGCGAACTTTTATTTTTTATTGTTCAAATTCTGAACGTTCTTTCTGGATTTTTCAATCTGTTCTGCGATAAATATTTTCAAGAAAATTTATTTGCATACTGTCTATTTCAGTAGGATACTGTAGTAACAAAGGTTATTTAAATCATTTATGTGGAATTAGGTTAAAGAAAAGTGTCCAGTCAATGTTGTTAAGTTCGTTTTTTTTTCATCCGAATTGAAAAACTGATATTTATTCAAATTCACTCAGAACAAAATAAATAAAATGTGTACTCACAGTTTATATATGGTGGTAGTTTTCTTTTCAGTTGATTGACCATTATTTCTTTTTACTTATCGAATTCTGTAATCTTACTATCATTTTATTACACTCATAATAAAAATTCAAAATGGTTTAACTAAAAACGCGAAATCCCGCCAAGGCTACTTTGCTCGCACAATACTAAATCTATAACCCTAAACAAATTTGGCGAAACCTTTCAGCTGAGAATAAAAGGAATAAAGTAAATTCTTTCTCGGTTAAACATTTTTCATTTTGTTCTACGATAATAAATTCAGGAAAAAATTTTCCATACTGTCGATTCCAACTAAATGCTGCTGTAAAATATGATTAGTTAAACTAATTTAAGATTTAAAAAAAACTCATATTCTTACAAATTCATAAAAACAATAAAAAATTTCACCTGGTATAACGTTATCCAATTTTGTTAATCCTGAGTTTTCTTGTTTACGCTTCCACCATTTAATACTTTTTTGAAAGAAATAAGGAAAACTAACATTATTTTGAGAAGCTCGAGAATACTACTAAGGGACGAATTAATTTCTGTAGCTGAAAGCAAACTAAGACACATCGATTGCGTTAATAAATACTCAGAACAAACTGCATGTGTTTACGTCAGCAGACATACGTGGAACGCAACGTCGCAATGTTTTAGTTTTCCCGGTAGTTTTATAAATCACCGCAAGGTAGCGTATTCGAGCGCTGGAGTTGCGAATTATCGTAGAACGAAATGAAAAATGTTTAAATGAGAAAGAATTTACTTGAATGCTTCCATTCTCAGCTGAAAGGTTTCGCCAAATTTGTTTAAGTTATTTTTTTAGTATTGTGTGAGATTTCACCCTTGGCGAGATTTCGCCATGTCAGTTAAACCATTTTAATTTTTTATCATGAGTGGAATAAAATGGTAGAAAGATTACAGAATTCGATAAGTAAAAAGAAATAATGGTGGATCAATTGAAAAGAAAACTACCACCATCCGTGAGAATATTGTTGATAATTTTAATACCATGACATAGTTAAATCATAACTCAGAAATTAAGCATACGAAACAGAAAAAATTTAAATTAACCGATCCGGCAATTTGAGAAAAATAACTCAGCTCCAAATGCAAAACAATTAGCGCTAGCCAAGCAAGGCAAAGAAGTATCATCTCCTTTTGATAATAATTCGTAATGTCATATAATCAAATTATCTAGCATTAATTGCTATTCTTGTCAGGTCACAATTATTATTTAGTTTTATCAAGAATTGATAAATATCGAATTCATCATCGTGGAAATGGCTGCTTAGAACTACGAATTACGTAATTTGCCTGAATTTTTGACGTTTAGTAATGATTCTTGAATTCTCATTTCTTTCTACGTGATCCAGAATATTCACAAGACTTTGAAAATTAATTTAAAAAGAATAAAGCGAAAAAATCGTACATACGAACAAAATTTACTAGGCTTATGAGAATTTTCTACGCTACGGCGTGCGTTTGTTTTACCTTTTTCATCCCCCATTAGACAGTGGCTGCAGTGCACCCTATAGTTCGTTGGACTTGCGAATCATTCGTAAATTGGGAGGAGATGCATAAATAAGTACATTCTGAATATGCGTAGGTTTATACAGACTTATAATGGCTTTCAGAGCGTGGTACCTTTCCCCCCAAAACTTTGGGTATTCAAAAGAGATTTTGAGTTCCTTGTATTTTGTTCAGTGGCGGATTGATTGAAAAAATCGGCCCAGTCATTAGGAGATGTAGCGACCCATATCTGTTATAGATATTAAATTTTATCTAACGACTGGGTTATCACTTAAATGTGAGGAAATAATTCTTAACAACTAAATATGTTTTATTTAAACAAAATTTAACAGATAGAAACGCTTCTGCGCTTTAATGGTGAACAAATTGATACAGTATTAGCTAAACCTTATTTTGGGGAGAAATTGTGATTGTAATTGTTCATTTTTAAGTATTTTTATAATGCCCGGAACTTGATTGAATATTTCCGTAATGATAACACTGCTTGGCTACCATGTCCTTTTCTGCAGTCATAACAAGTAACTTAATTGCCCTGTTATGTGAAACTGATCTAGCGATGCTCAAGGGTGGAAGACTAGGGCCGTCTTAGAACGTGATGGGTCCCTCGACACAAACATACATTTACTGGGTCATAAACATTCCCTTTTTTACACTGCCATACCCTGATAACCCCCAGACTCGATGCGAAGTCAAAAACCTGGTACGAGGGGGTCGGGTACGAGTTTGGTAGTCCCTTAATTTTTTTTCAAACGCATGTATCAATACAAAGAGAGAGAGAAAGTGGACTTAGCCTCTGGCTTCTGGGAGCCATTAAAGTATTAGCAATATAAACTTAATGGAAAGATTAAGATTGAGTCTGAAATAGGGGGTGAGGGGCCTCTCCCCCGGAAAATTTTCGAAATTGTAATTTTAAAAACTCAATTTTAGACAATATTTGATGTTAGGGGAGAGTAGGTTCAGGGTTTCTCCTGCTGCAATTTTTCGGAAGTAGAAATCCAAAAACAGAATTTTAAATTATCTTCGCGTATATGGTATGAAGAGCAGTTCCGGGGGCTCTCCTCAGAAATTTTTAAAAAAATATTAGCTCTGGAGACGCAGTTTTAAAAGATGTTTAGTGATTTTAAGTCGAGATAGATTCCGATGCCATCCACCCGTAAATTTTCAAATTGAAGTCTTAAAAGCCTTTTTTGGTAAAGATTAAGGCACCAGCAGTTACTCGAAAATTAAGTTCCAAAAACGAAATTTTTGCTGACCTTCAGTGATGTTAGTAAAAGGAATTTTCAGGAGGCTCACCCCGGAAAATTTTCGAAATTAAAGCACTAGAAACAAGATCTAAAACGTTCTTCATTGATGATGCCGAAAGAGAGGAGGGAACGGGACACTTTCTCAGAAAATTTTTGATACTGTTCCTTTAAAAACATAGTTTTAGACCATCTTTGTGAATGTTAAAAAAATGGGAGAGGTTCGAATACCAGCAAATTTTTGAAACTGGAATTCCATGTTATGGCAGGAGTGGATTCGGCTGTTCTCTTACGAAATTATTTAAAATTGAAGCCCAAAAATTTAAATTTTGCACGATCTTCGATGATATTAGGAGGGGGGGGGAGGTTCTGGGGACCACTGGACTCTTTCGACATTGGTTTCTGTCAAATTATTTCCTTTTTAAACTGAGGGGCCCAAAACCGTGAGTTTGCACAGCGTGCAGAATAGTTTGTTTCGTCAAAAAATGTTTAAAACTCACATTTCGGCGACCTTTGATCTGATAATCTTAATAATGTAGAGTCTTTCATGTTCTTCAGTGGTATTTTAAGATTGCATTTTTGAAAATAATTTTACGGAAAAATTATTTTGTCACTTTTATTCCAATTGTTATAAACAGGGTCGCCGAGAGCAAAAGCGGATCCGGGAAAAAAAATGACAAAGGTCAATTTTTCACAAGCCTCCTTCTACACCTTTCACCATTTGGATCCTCTGAATTAGTTAAATTCCGAGTCGGGCGCCTATTCTCCAACTGAGCTGACATGACCTCACGTCAGTTGTATTTTATAGCAATTGTGAATTTTCATTTATAAATTAAAGCGTGAAAGAGACCAAAAGTATTTTAACTTTTTACGACCGCTAAGGTTTCTCTGTTTTTTTTTTTTAATTTATTCATTTATTTTTTATTATACCACTAAAAATATATTGGCAGCCCCAGGGCCCGACTAACTAAAAGTGAGGCCCTAGGCCCACATTAATTTGGGGGTCCCCTGAAGACTATGCAGTGTTTGATTTACATTTTTAAAGCACGAATGCATTTTTGGAGGCCTTTTCGTCTAATCACACAACTATGTATAAATCACTTATATGCATTTATGAATCCCCTTTGGGCCCCCTCATAATCGTGACCAAGTAAATTCGTTACTGGTAAAATGATTGAAAATTCCCCTTTAAAGAATTTTTTTTTCAATTAATAAGTCATAATTTTTTATGTTTTTAAAAATACATGTATTTTTCATATCGTTGCAATGCTATGCATAATTCTTTAAAATTGCGGGACACCTTAGGAACATGGGGCCCCCGACCTAGGCCTAGTCAGCCTGTATGGTAATCAGGCCCTGGGCAGCCCCATTTCAGAAATTCCCCCTTCTCTCCACCCCCTCTTGGTAACGGCTCTGCCTCCCTCTACCCGAAAGTTTTAGCCCATGCGTAAAGAGGAACTGAGGCTGTGTTTTGCGAATTTGCGTTATTCTAAACACATGCGCGCAAAATTTATTTTGCTTGAACCAAAATATAAATTTTTGGTGAAGCATTCTAGAAAAGACGGTTCTTTCATGCACAAGTGACGGAAAATCTTAAGATCCTGAAAATAAGAATTATCAATTCTTAATCACTTTTTACTTTCTTCTATATCTAATATATAGAAGAAAGTATTGGATTCGTGCAAATTTTCGAATTTCGAATTTTGACGGATTCGAACGTTTTGAGGTGTGCTGAGTCCATTTCGACTATTTTTGGAAAATGTCTGTCTGTCTGTGTGTGTGTATGTATGTGTGTGTGTGTGTGTGTGTGTGTGTGTGTGTGTGTGTGTGTGTGTGTATGTATGTGTGTCACGTCTGTGTGTGACCAGTTTTTTGTGGCCGCTCTACAACAAAAACTACCGCATGAAATCGAACGAAATTTGGTACACATATGTGCCCCTATGTGAACTTGTGCCCATTAGTTTTTGGCGCGAATTCCTCCAAGGGGGGTGGAGCAATGGGACGTTTTTCGAGTTACGCGTGCTTGCTATTCCTCAGGAAGTTACTGGCGGAATCAAACAAAATTTGGTCCATATGTTGGTACTAACAGGAACAGGTGCTGATTCAATTTTGGTGTCAATAACTCAAACGGGGGTTGAGCTATAGAACGTTTTTGGTCGTCAATTGTGACTGCTGTATCTCAAGAAATAATGAACGGAATGAAAGAAAAATTTATCGGCAAGTAGCCCTTAGTGGGTATAAAAACTGATTTTATTTTTGTGTCAACAGCTAAAAAGGGGGTAGCGCAATCACCCGTTCTTTTTTTCCATTTTGAGTGCCCTATCTCAAGAAGTAATGCTACGTTCTGGTTGAAATTTGGAATATATGTGAATCCATATGTAAACAGGCTTTGGTTCTATTTTGACGCCAATCGCTCCAAGAAGTGTTGATTTTTTTTTTTTTTTTTTTTTGCGAATAAAAATATTTTTATTAATGCAACAATAAGAAAGATAAATCGTAATAGATTGTCGTCTGCGTATTTCTCGTGATTTTAATTGTATGGAAATGGTAGGAAATATTATCTCAATGATTTAAAATTTTTAACTGTTGCCATCTTATGTTTGTTAACAAATAAAATATTTGTAATTCATTCAAGCAAGGCTTTTAAAATAACTTTCAGTTTTCGCTCTTTTGCTTTGCTTTTAAAATAATTCAGACATTGGGATGGTAGTCAAGTTTTTGCATGTGTAATTTTGTTTTTGTTGGGAATATTGCTTCCTCGTCAAGCATGGGGAGGGATCAGAAAAAAAAAGAAAAATATAGAAGAAAGTTTCGTGATGGCCACAACATACTAGTTTTGTAATTGCTTCTATTGTAGAAGGTCAATTATTGTTAAGAATGATAAAGTGAAAAACTGTGGCCGAAAAATAAATATTAAAATTGTTTTCTCAATAATTCATTTCGTCAGAACAAAGTCTTCATGATACAGTTACAATAGTATATCCGGTAGGGAGGAAAGTACATTCTCACAGAAACGCTCATTTCATGTCCCTGTTATAAAGTATGAATGTTTTTTGACTCATACATATTTTCAGGGGTTTAAATACTTTTCAGGATCGAGTTTAATAACTAGTTAATTAAAAGTAAAATTTCTATAATTTATTTTAAATGTATGTATTGTAAGTCAAAAAGTACCCGTCATTCCCTCATCACTTGTTCCCACTGTTAGTAAAAAGTACGCAAAATTTATTTCTAAGAAAACAAACAATAAGTTCACATTTTTGTGGCTTTTATTTCAAAACATTAAAGAATTTAAGTAAAAAAAATCCATTTAAAATTTAATTTTCATTCAAAATTAGTTCACGTAATTATTTTTGAATTTGTTCCCAGCGGTCAGTGTCATTCCCAAGCAACAGTCAGTTTCCCTCCCAGAATCGCTAATAAATAAAATTTTTTTTAACCAAACTGCAGTAATTTACATTTAAAAATCCAGAAAAATATTGCAGCATATTTGCACCTTTAATTTGTCGGAAATTTTTATTTGGAATCTATATGATAGCAAAAACCAAACAAATTTTTGGCCTCCGTAATTCACCCACATCTGTTTTTATTCAAGATAAATAA